>NW_020290056.1:0-104628 GCF_003144195.1 Ceraceosorus guamensis
CCCCCCGGCAAGCATGGCGCAAGCACTGGGATTGGGCGCAGGTTTCAAGGCTTTGGTGCCTACGCTGGCCATCATTTATGGAGGACAAGCAGTGGCCAGCGTGCCCGCCATCGCATACAAGACCGAAAAGGTAAAAAGTCAAGAGCGCATGCATGTATGCCGTGCTCCCGTGCGTGCTTCGTGCTCACACACACACACACACACACTTCTCCCTCGCTTGCCCTCTCCTTCACTCTTCCCTCCTGTTTCGCTCGGTCCACCCGCACCGGCACCGGCACCGGCACCGGCAGTTCTACGATCTGACAGGTTCGCTGGGATTCTTTTCAGGCGTAGCAGCCTCTCTCTACTCCCCTTACCTCACCCGTCGTTTCATCCAAGGCGACAAATCAGCCATCCTGCCCAATCTCCGCAGCTTTGCACCTAGACAGCTCATAGCCAGCGCTCTGGTCGTCGCTTGGGCCGCTCGCTTGGGAAGCTTCTTGGCGCTGAGGATACAAAAGAGCGGAAAGGATGAGAGGTTCGATGAGATCAAGCAGAGCCCTGTCAAATTCTTTGGCGCTTGGTGAGTGGGGTCGCGGTCGCGCGCATGTGTGGGTGGTTGGGACGTGGGGAGTGAGAGTGGCTTGCGGGAAGTGAGAGCGCGAAAGAGGCTTCCGCTTTTTGCTCACCTGCTCACCTGCTCACCTGCTCACCTGTTTGCCGGACCTCCCCGTAGGATGGCTCAAGCCACTTGGATCACCCTTACCGCCCTGCCTGTATGGCTGATCAACGTCTTGCCAGCCAAGGCTCATCCTGCGCTCGGCATCGTCGACGTTGCAGCGCTAGGTCTTTGGGCTGCAGGTTGGGGACTGGAAATCGTTGCAGATAGGCAAAAGAGCGCTTGGAGGTGAGTCGTTGTAGGCTCAGCGCGACGCTCCGCAGGGCGAGTGGGCGTGGCCAACCAGCGAGGCGTATAAGCGACTGCCGCGAGGATGGAAAAGGGCGATTGACGATGCTGTGCGAGTGGTTGTAACGGGCATGCAATCCTCACACCATTCTCCTTCTACTTCGCCCCCCACCCCCAACAGAGAAGCGCAAAAGGCTGGCAAGCACGATGAGAAGTTCATCAGCTCTGGTACCTGGTCCGTCAGTCGTCATCCAAAGTGAGTTGGACATGGCAATCGTTGGCCCCCACTGCGCATCCGCGCCTCTTCGAGAAAACTAATGTCTCTTCTCCCTTTGGCCCCTCCTTCGCTGCATCGCGCAGCTACGCTGGCGAAGTGACGCTCTGGTCTGCCCAATTCCTCCTCTCTGTCCGAGCACTCTCTTCCAGTTCCTCTGTGGGCATCCTGGGCCCTGCACCCGTGCTGCTCGGTCTAGCAGCTGTAGGACCGCTGTTCGAGTACTCGCTTATCCGCTTCGCAAGCGGCGTACCCTTGCTCGAAAAGGGCATGGACAAGAAGCTGGGAGATGAGTGAGTGGGCGGGGTTGCAGGTGCAGGTGCAGGTGCAGGTGCACGGAAGGACTGCTTGGGGTGGCGATGGTGGTTATGCATGCGCATTTGCGAGGGCGAAACCAGAAATGCTGAATTTGCTTCCTTCTTCTTCTCCTCCTCCTTCTTCTTCGCCCCTCTCTTTGACAACAGCCCCAAGTACAAAAAGTACAAGGAGACGGTACCCTGCTTTTGGCCAATCGTCGGATCTACAAAGTGAAAGCTGGGGCACGGAGACGCACGCGCAGCCAGCAATGCAGAGGCCGATGAGAAACTTTCGTGCAATGCTTCAGCAACTGCCGTTGTTTCTTTCTTTGAAGCTTTCAGCTTCAAGCAGGCGAGGGCGGCACGACGCAAACGACAATGCACGCTCTGTAATAGTCAAAAGGTGCGCGCTAGAATACGATGGAGTGATCGAGTGGGCGAGGGACAAGAGGTTTCGATCTTGCTTGCTTTGCTGGGGTGGGCGGGCAAGCGCAGAAAGTCGAAGCTCGTGATCGGCGAGGGGGGAAAAGAGAAGATGCTGCTGCGCATGGCACGTTCACTGTAGGTCTTTGTTTGCGGGAGCAAGTTTGAACATTTGACAAAGTCAGGAGCGGGTGCGAGAAGGGGAGAAGGTAAAGGGAGGAAGCTTGCGAGGCCCGAACAGACTTTAGCGCGCATGGATGGGCCCCCCGCGCTCTCTGTGCTTCATGGTCCGTGTGATTGCGCTTCTCTCCCCCCCCCCACCACCCCCTCGCCGTCCTTGTTGCCGCTGCTTGCTGCTGCGGCATTGGCGAGCAAAGATCGCCCTCAGAAGCAGGACTTTCTGAAATAGTCCAATAGCGAACGGGAAAGGCCGGGCGCGGGTGTATTGTTCGACGTGCGCTGCTCGCCACGCCCTTCCTTCCCCCTTTGGATGCTTCGTCCGGGGGCCTGCGTCCGGGGCCTGCCTGGCCTTTTTGGCGCATATCGTTCCACTGCGCAAAGGCGTGGATCCTGAGTGGCGAAACGGGTAAATCGCAGCTCGGAGGAGAAAGGGGGGCGCGAGAGTGGGGCGAGTGGGGCGAGTGGCGAACGGTGAATGGCGCAGAGCAGGGCCGGGGCCGGGGCCGGGGCCGGTGCCGCGTTTAGCACGGGGGGGGGGGGACCACATTTACGTATTTTCAAATGCCCTTGGCTTGGTTTTTTCAGAACGGATGCTTGCTTTTGTACGACCCGCCCTAGCGCAAGCTCTTCCGCCCATTGCGCAGAGCGCGGACGGTCGAAGAGACTTTGCGAGCTGGGGGGGGGGGGGAAACAAGCAAACAGGACGGCGGGCGCACCGCTTCGCGCTCGTTGCGGCGCTGCGCCGCTCGGCGTTCGCCAATACACAAGTTCGTGGGCGGGCGGGGCGAGGCAATGTTGGCGTAAAGAGTCCGCGCGCGGGTTCGGAATCGTGTGGAGAGGAGGGCGCTTCGACACGCCACTCACCACTGTCGGAAGCGCTGCGTTTACTGGCACGTTGAACATGATGCTGCATCGGATCATTCACGATTGGCGGCCGTTGGGTCATCCGCGAGTATGCTGCGGGGAGGGTGGGTGCGCGCAGCGCCCGACGTCTTGCACGGCTTGCACCCCTACCGCTCGACGCACATCTCTCTTTGCAACCAGTCCTGCTGTTGGACTCACACACACACACACACACACACACACACACACACACCCCGGCATTTCTAAGCTTTCGTGTGACCGTCTCAATATCTTGTTCCTTCGAAGTGTGGAACAAGGTGAGTCATCGGTGCGGACGTGTGCTCCATAGCCATGCGAGGCGAGCTGACCGAGCAGAGCAACGGAACCCCCCCGCCCCGCTTCGCTTCCGTAGATCTGACTCGTTACGCAACACGAAGAATCCATAGCGATGATCAGACTGATCAAGATATTTGCCCTCGTTGAAGTGGTGCTGGGCATCACCTCCAACGCCCAAGGGCAGCCCCTGGCGCAAGTTCGACGAGCAAGCGCGCAACGATTTTCATCCGAGCTTCGCACGAGTCCCTCTCTCGCCCTACCGGTAGCTGCTAGAGGCACCTCCTGGAAGCCTCAAAAGCAGCAGCAGCAGCAGCAGCAGCAGCAGCAGCAGCAGCAGCAACGACTTCAACGACGTTTTCTAGGCAAGCTTTTTTCTTGCTTTACAGGAGGGGCGTGCAAAAAGACGGTCAAAAGTCCGGAACATTCTCACAGGTGGTACGAAGAGCAGACGATTCCGGACATGACGCCTCACGACGATCACTCCATGGTCGGCATGACGCCAGTGATGTTTAGGAACAAGATCAGGTATCCCACTAGCCTTAGACCGACGGTCAGAGATTAACAACAACGAAAACGAAAATCAAGAAAGACGTGGGGGCGCCTCTTGAGCATGCATCGTCGGGCTCGGAGTGGGAGCGCACTGAGCGCCTCGCGCTGTGTAGCTCAGGACAGCAAAGACGACCAGAGATCATCATCACAAAGTCCCCGCCTCTCCTCGTTGCAGCCAGCTCTGCTTGGCGCTCAAAACCTCCTCTGCAGTCCGACGAGTCCGCAAAAGGATCTAGCCGGTGTAAGTGCAATGGCACGTGATCGCGACGCTTCAACCGTCCGTCCCGTCTGTCCGTCCGTCATTGACAAACCACCAAAGCGAAGCCTCGAAGTTTGCAATATGAATGCCCTTCACATGAACACTCGAGAGTGCGGATTTTGCTCGGCGCGAATGCGCGCTTGCGACTGTTATCGGCCGAATCGGTCAACAAGCTGCCAGTCTGTTTTCCCATCTCATCGAAGGACGCTTGATGGTGACTGCAATTGGGGGACTCGTTAGTGTGACGGTACGTGGCAGAAGAGGTCTGCTTATGTTTGCCCAAGCGTAACGCTTGATTAGAACCGAAGCAAGGGTCGGGGAACGATTAGTAACAGCCAATCACGAATGCTGCGGTTGCTCTTTCTGGACACGAGTTGGCGAATCGCCGAGAAAGTTGCAGTCTTGCTTTCTCAACTGCCTAGTCTGTCCCCCCAAGCCTCGTTAGTCGTTCCTGACATCTTGAAGTGTATCGGATCCTATTTTGTTCTGTTCCCGATGTAAGCACCGCTGGCTGGCTGGCTGGCTGCTCCTCGAACCCTGCACTCGAGACTGTTGAGTTTCGAGTTGCGGTTCCTCGCATCACATCCGCCATCGCGCGATCATTCTTTCCGTCATGAGAAGATGTGTGACTGCGTTGCGTCACGGTCCAACGATCACTACTACAATAGCCACGCAGAATGGCGAAGGCCAAAAATCCTCGAGCGAAGCCTTTCGACCGCGCCGGATTCACATTTCCCACGCTATAAACACCACCCCGTTGGGGGCGACGCTGCATGAGCCGGAGAAGCCCACCGCTGCTGCTGCTGCTGCTGCTGTAGCTGCTGCTGTTGTGGTCCCACTCGCATCTTTCGACCGGTTCTGATTCTGATTTCGATTCGCCTTCTAGTATTTTTTTTTTTTTTTTGATTTCTTGGCGATTGCCATGGAAACGAATGAATGGCCGCCCCAGCTCGAATTCAAGAATCCAGCGCCTCCGCTCACACCGCACCCTGATCAACGGCAAGTTCGGACCGTGCTCTGCTGCACCTGCACCTGCACCTGCATCTGCACCTGCATCTGCACCTGCACCCGCATTCAGCCGCGCAGCACAAGAACATGACAATCACCAATCGTGAATCGTGAATCGTGAATCGTGAATCGTGAAGCTTTGATGCGAGGATGCAACGGGGACTAATAATGATCGCGTAGGCCTCTTGCGCCATGCCATCTACTGTATGCCTCTACGACGTACTGTATCTACGGCTGGGCAATTGCCCGTAAAGTACTCGTGACTGTAAATGCAATCACGAATGCTCCCTCCATCTCAAGTGGCGCGAAAGGCTGTGTGTGCAGCTACGCTTGCTTGACCCTACCAATCGTGAATCACGAATGTGTGACCGTGGATGATCCCCCCCCCCTGTCTCGCTCGTCTCGGTCGGGCTCTTTGAATGCCTATGAGATCGCAAAGACTTGCCGTTCCCTCGCTCGCCAATCGTGGCCCGGAGCATGGTCAGCACAGTCGCGGTGCACGAGTGCACGAGTAATGCAGATCGTGATGTGATTCCCGAGTCGCTTACGCTTTGCATGGTCACGAGTCACACAGTCGAGTATAGCAGCGCAGCATGAAGGCCACGCAGCCATCTGCAAGCAGCAGGGTTTTGCTTGCTTGGCAAGACGCGCGCGTCATCGATGAAGCTGCGTGCATCGATCGCGCTACCGCGGTAAAAGAAGAAAATGACGTATGTATGCATCGTCAGGGACCCTGCAGGTACTGTATGCAAGCGCAGGCGCATTCGGCGGGCGGGCGGGCGGGCACGCGCCGCATCATCGCGCGATCGACGCTCGAGCAACTCTGACGGCTCATCTATAGAAAACGAAGATTTGAATTGAAGCGTCCGCGCGATCGATGCACAACCGAACCTGCATTTGGAGATTCATCAATAATTCTGATCCACTAGCTCACACTCACACTCGTGCAGTATCTTGCAATTCACAATTGAAAGCGGAGCTATGCAAATGCAAGCATGCTGCACGCACCTTCATCACCGCATCAAGTTGTCCGCACGCAGCCGCACCTGGCCGGGGGGCTGGCTGCTGCATGTACCGCTCCGCTCCCGCTCCGCACCTTCCCTCCCTCTTGTACCGCCCGCTGTGCCGCCCCGCCCTGTCCGCTCTTGACCGACGGCATCATCAGGGTTTTGTGATGTCAACGTGAATGGACCGCGTATTGTCCCCCTCAAGAAATCGCAAGTTGTGATTTACAGGACCCTCTCTCTCTCTCTCTCTGAACCGGCTCGCTTGCCCCGACTGTGCCCGCCTTTCGGGTGATTGATTCTTGTTTTGAAATACCGGCACCGGCACCGGTACTCAGACTGTAGGTGCAATATGCATGCATGCGCTCGGCGATTTGGCACATCCTCCTGCTGCTGCGAAGGGCCGCTGTGCTGTGCTGTGCTGTGCTGTGCTGTGCTGTGCTGTGCTGTGCACCTGGACTGAGCACTCGCACTCGCACTGTGACTCGCACTCGCACCCGCACTCGCGCTCCAGTGCCTGGGACCCGTTAACGCGAGGCCCTGCCTCCACCCCATGACACCCGCGCTCGCGATCGATCGAAGGGGGCTGGCTCCCTTCCTCCTCCTCTTTTTGAGCTGTCTTTGCCCCGCACCCGCACCCGATCTCTCGGCACGCCTCGACCTCATGAGAGATCAAAGTCGAGTCGCGCTGCATGGATACATAAGCACCCACGTCACAGACAATTCATCTTATAGCTAGCTGGCCTTGCGTAGTGCTGTTTACCACCATCCCACATCACTCGTCCGCTCGGCTGTTCGACCGTAGAGACGTGTTGGGAGAGCCCCCCCATCGAGTGCGCATTGCTTTTCCCACAGACCGCTAGAGCAGTAGCTCTTCGCACCCCCTCTCCTCCTGCCTCTTTGCCACCCGCGACCTCGATTGCTGCAAGATGGCAGCGGGATCGTCTAGCGACGCGTCGTCGTCACAAGTCGCACCTAGCCAGAGCAAGGAGATGAAGGACCCCAACGACACCAAGAAAACCGTCGTCGAAACCGTCGTCGATGCTGCCGTCACCACTCCCGATTCGGAAGAGACGCAGACGCAAGCGGAAAAGAGGGGAGAGCAGCAGCAGCAGCAAGAAGAAGAAGAAGAGCCAGAGGAGCCCATCGAGCACCGCACGAGGAGCGGCAAGTTTATGGGCAAGTTTGCGCCGGATGGTAGACGCGTGTTGACGGATGAAGATGAAGGTGCGGACAAGGTGCTGGGCGTGAGTTTCCCAGAGTGGAAAAAGTGGTGGATCATCACCGTCATCTTTATGGTGCAGCTGTCCATGAACTTCAATACGGGCGTCTACCAAAACGGTGTGGGCAAGTTTCCCGAAGAGTGGGGCTTGTCCGAACAAGGCGCGCGCGTAGGAGCTGCCGTCTTTTTGATCGCATACGCTTTCGGATCTCAACTCTGGGCTCCCTGGTCCGAAGAGCTTGGAAGGAGAATCGTCATGCAGATCTCTCTAGGTCTGGTCAACATCTTTCAACTTCCCTGCGCCCTAGCGCCCAACTACGGATCCGTCGTCGTTGCAAGGGTCTTTGGAGGTCTGTTCAGCGCTGGAGGCAGCGTCACGTTGGGAATGGTGGCGGACATGTGGGAAGCGGAGAACCAGGCGTATCCCATCGCCTACGTCGTCTTTTCAAGCGTCGGCGGCTCTTCGCTCGGCCCTCTCATCGGTCCCTTTGCCGAGGCGTATCTCTCTTGGCACTGGATCTTTTGGCTGCAACTCATCTTTGGTGGCTTCGTCCAAGCCGTGCACTTCTTCACAGTGCCCGAGACCCGCTCTTCCGTCCTGCTGGATCGCGAAGCCAAACGGCGGCGCAAGGAGGAGGGCCAGGAGATTTGGGGTCCAAACGAGGTCCGCGGCAGGCGCTTCACCGTCAGAGGTATCCTGACCACCTGGTTGAGACCTTTCGAAATGCTCTTCACCGAGCCAATCGTGCTTTGCTGCTCCCTGCTCAGCGGCTTCTCCGACTCTCTCGTCTTCGTCTTCATCGAGTCTTTCAAGCTGGTGTACGAGCAATGGGGCTTCATGGCACCGCGCACCGCTCTCACCTTTGTGCCCATCTGGATCGGCTACATGATCTGCTGGGCTTCCATGATCATCCCCATCGAGCGTTTCAAGAGAAAGGCCAAGCGCGATCCTGACAGCGTCACTCCGGAATCTAGACTCTGGTGGCTGCTCTTTACAGCTCCTCTGGAGCCCATCGGTCTCTTTATCTACGCTTGGACCTCTTTCGGACCAGATCACGGGCCCGGCATTCCCGTATACGCTCCCATGGTAGGCTCGGTGCTCGTAGCCATCGCCAACTACGCCATCTACATGGCCACCATCGACTACATGGTCGCAGCTTACGGACCCTACTCTTCATCGGCTACCGGTGGCAATGCCTTTGCGCGTAATGGCCTCGCAGGCGTGGCGACGATGTACGCCATCCCTCTCTACAGCAACCTTGGTTACCAGTGGGCGAGCACCTTTTTGGCTCTCGTCGGCATCTTTGTCGTCATTCCCATCTTCGTATTCTACTTCAAGGGAGCCTACGTGCGCAGCAAGTCCAAGTTTGCAAACAGTCTGTCGGACGAGAGGAAGGCTAGAGGAGGTCATCGTGTGGTCGAGGATGAAGGGGAGAACGAGTATGGCGATATCGAGGGTCTGCATCATAGACGAACACATGCAGAGAAGAGAAACACGTCGGCGCCGGATGTGCAAGACGAGAAGTCGGCAACTGTGGCGTGAGCACCGCCCCCCGACTCCCTGCATTATCATTTCCTTGTTCATATCTTTGCGCTCGGTGTCAGCACGCCCTTTGTACCCATACGATTCTCTGGTGAATGCACAGTGTCTCCATCGTTTTTTTTTGGGAATTGAAGCACACCGCGGCAAATCGTGCTGCTTTCCAGTCCGAGAGCGCGTGGTTTCGCGACGCACCAGCTGCTGATCTTCTGAGTGCCGCCGAGACGACGATTTATTTGAGCAAGAGACCTGTTCAGCGCAGCGCTCACCTTACCGCCTTTCTTCATGACCTCATATCCGAATCAAGTCTTCCATCAGAGCGAGCTGGTCAGAGCTCCGAGGATTCGCTCGTCACTAGGACATGGTAAACGGCGTTCACCCTTGCCAGCTGAGCCGAGCCAACGCTCAGAAGCAGCAAGCTCAGCTCAGCTCAGCTCAGCTCAGCTCAGCTCAGGGCCCGGTCGTTCAAGGTCTCGTAGACAGGCCTGTTCATTGACTCTTGGCCCTAGTAAGATGCAAACCCGCCACACTTGCGCAAATGCGAAGAAGAAACTTGACCCTCGTGCCGCGTTTGCCGGGCGGGGGCTGACTTAGAAGCGCCGACATCGGCGTAAGCGTAGCCATGGCGCGAGTGCGAATGACTCTCTGCCAGCAGCCAAAAAAAAAGTCGTCGACGTGCATTGTTCGATGTGGCAGAATCTTGCATATGCCCAGCTTCCTGCTGCGGTCCCTTTTTGGGAAAAAGCCGTCTTTGAAAGGCGCCGCCCCGCGCTCGACGCTTACCATCGCGTGCTGGCTGCTTTGCTTGGCCTGGGACCTGCTGCTGCTGCTGCTGCTGCTGCTGCGAGGAAGCCAGAAGATTCGGACTGGAGCGTCGATCCTTTGAGCTTTTGTGCCTGTTTGTGCGCTCGAACCGACTCTTTCAGATCGCCCATGCTGTCATGCTCGGCTTTTTTGTAAGCGTAGCTCGATAGGCTGTCAGAGCTGATGCTGTACTCCGTCACCGGCGAGCCTCTGCGAGGTGGCGAAGGTCCTGGATCGCTAAAGTCCGTCTTGCCACAGCCTAGGCAACTCAAATTACCTCCTCGCCAAGTCGTCGTCGTCGCTGATGCTTTTTCTTCCTGCTTGATGAGAACTTTTTTGGCAAGGCTCGAAAGGAGTGGCGCCCTTTTCCAAATCGACGACCAGGAAGGCGTAGCAGCAGCAGCAGCAGCAGCAGCAGCGTCGGGTTTTGCTTTCGAGACCCGCGTGTCCGGCGTAGGGGGCGTCTGCATGGCGTGGGCAGATCTTGTGCCGAGAAGAACAGCAATGACGAGTATGTGAATGCTCGCAGCGAGATGCAGTCCTCGAGACATTTTTGCGACTAGTGTGGATCGTCCTCGGTCAGCGCGCCACTCGAAGAGAGGTAGGGCTCGTTGTAGAGCTACTCACAGGCTCGAAGGGAATCTCAAGGCAAGTAGGACTGATCGTAAAGACTTGGCAGAAGCGTCGCAGACCTGTCAATGTTGAGAAGAGAAGAAATGAGCTGCGCGAATGGTGTAGAAGAGGATGTTTGCAAAACTCTTCAGTGGGTTTCAGACACGGACCGAATTGTCTGATGCAGCAGAACAAGTTCAGATGTGGCCAACTGTCAGCACCCTAACGCCAAGCTTCACGGTGGGCACTTTTTCTTCGTCAATCAACTATCCTCCATCCACGCGCGTGTGTACCGGCACGGCAATGCTCGACGGATGGGCGCCAAACGCCAATGCGCACTGCTATCAGCAAAAGCAACTACAAGCAGAGCGCCGCCACCCTAGCTCAGCCGAGAGACGGCGGTGAAAGACACACCCGTCAGGCGTCGACGCTCGTCGTTGCGCTCGACGAGCTTCCCTTTTGCTTCAGCTACTAATCCTCCCGCGTTGTGAACAACCGACCTGAGGAGAAGGTGTCACACTCGCGGCTCTACTCGTATTTCGGACCGTCTGCATGTCTTGTGCGAGCTACGTCAATGATGCGTACAGTGGTATGGTAGGTAGCCACTCGGATCGAAGTCCCGCAGAGTTCCCTTGCTTGCAGTACGCGCTTTGTATGACGTGTCCTCAACGCTCGGATTCGTCTCGAAGCAGCCGACCAATCGGCAGGCTGTCGCCAGGCTCTGCTGAAGCGCAATCAGAAATCCGGCCTCAAAGCTTGTAAAGCCGTACCATCACCCACTTTTCCCACTCTTCCACGCTCAAACCGAGCGTTTCGTCTTCATTGCCTCGGAATCCTCTTGATCGCGCATAGCTTGACCTCTCAGCCCATCCAAAAACCTCTCGGCCGTGGACCTATCCGGCTTTCCCAGTTCGAAGGCTCGAGCAGTGGCTTCTTTGGTGCTCGCATCGTACATGCCCTTGATGCCGATATGAGTCGGCGTGCGAATCTTGCCCACGATCTTATTTCCGCGCACCGCATCGTACAATCTGGGTCGACCGCCAATGTAGATGGGTCTTTGAGACTCGATCTGCTGCAATCCCGCCGAAGCGGGCTTGTGCTTGACCAAGTGGGATCGTAGAAATGTCCACTCTTCACCCGGTTTGGCGTAGAAGGTGCTGCCCGTCGCATGGGACAGGGCGTTGGAAGATTTGGCCGATGGAGCAGGCTGCACCACATGCTCCCTCACCTCCTCTCCACTCCTTTGCTTGCCCCACAAACGCTTGTACTCCCATCCATTCTCGTGTTACATGTTTCTCGCGGCCTTGAGCAGAGGATTGGCAGCAACGTAATCCTTCATGTCTATCTTGAAGGAAGGGAGCTCTGCGACTTGCGCTAGCTGCGTCGACGTCGCCTTCGACTTTTCATCCAAACCGTGCTCTGGCGTATGGTTGTCCGAGTGCGCGAAGATCTGATGATGCGCCTTGCTGTTCAATCTCACGTGTTCGGACACGCGAAAGCAGTCGAGGCACTGCATTCGTTTGTTTGTAAAGAGCTGCGTATCAAAAGCCTGTATAGACTTGGAGACGAGGTGCGCCCGGGGAGGAGCATGTACTCACCTCTTTGATCAAAGGATGACCCACCACGCAAGCCGCCAGAAGGAGCCCGAGGACAGCTTGCGGAGCCCAAGTGGCTGCAGCCGACAAGCTCGACCTCATACCCAATGCTGCTTCTCCTTCGTTGCTAGAGACGGGGATCTGCTAGGCGAGAGAAGCGAAGGCTAAGAGCGTCAGAGAGGTCTTGTCCGAAGCAGCCGAGATCGCACTGCAGAGCACAAGAGCACGTCGGGCGGAGTCGTCGCGTCAAGAGGTCCTTGCCCGATGTTGTCGAAGGGCAAGAGTGGCTGCACGGAGTCGCAAACGAAGCAATACATCGACTTGAACGAAGAAGCGCCCTCTTCCACACTAAGGATCAGGGAGAAGCACCTTGCAAGTAAGCGAGTCGGTGCGGATTGCGATCACAAGTCTACCGACAACCGACTGCGCTTCATGGCCGCTAAACGATCACCAAAGAGCAGAGATGTACGGCGCGCTACGGATCATTGCTTGGTGGCGTGAAGCTCCCAGTCTGTGCTCTGTTTTGGTGATGCGGGTGCACAGATGCCATGTTGCTGGGGTGACGACAAACATTCTCGGCACGTGCGCACGCCGAAGCCAGCCGTCTGAGAAAGAGGCCTTTTCCATCCAAGCACGACCCGATCGGTACAAGGAGGGCCAGTGCCGACGTGAAGCGCAAAGCGAAAACAAGACCGATTGCGATTGCAATGTACCCCCACCCCCGCTCCTGTGCGCTTCGAGATGAAGAACCGTCAAGTCGATGATGCCCTTTTTCACACTCCTTGCACACTCCATGCAGGTGCGGTGGCGACCAGCCGTCGCGCATTGTGCTCCGCACTCGGCAGGTCGAATCCTCTGCATCATTGCCCGCTCCACCTTGCGCGTCCTTCGCGATATCCGGTCCCCCCGCCATCCCACGCCACGCCACCCACATCACCGCCGCCGCCGCCGCCGCCGCCGCCGCCAACCCAGCGATCCATCGCGGTGGAGATCAAGTTGACATCGATGCTGGTTGATCCCGACGCAGCGTACCGCCACCGGGACGAAAGATGGTAGCGTATGTCTGGTTGCTAGCGGCTAGCTAGCACCCACCACTCACCACTCGCAACAACATAGCAAAACGGGAGCATGCGACATCACGCAGAGGGCGTCGAGATCAGCGCTTAATTCCCCTTCACACATTCCACAAGGAGCGCATCGACGCGATCAAGGAGCAATCGAATGGAATGTCATGCCTTTCATCGTCTATGCCTAGGCTTCTTGCTCTTCGCTTTAAAGTATCCCCTGCCTCCCGAAGCGTTCCTCTCTTGTTGCTGATGTGCACAGGGCGGTGCGGCAGCGCCAAAGTAAGCTCAGATGTCTTCTTACCACTGGCCAAGCCGCACAGCTCAGCTCACTACTCACCTCGTTGAACTTGCGCTTGGCATAAGCCGCAGCTTCTGAATCTTTCACGACCTCTTCCAGTGCCGAGGTGCCCGCACTGTACTTTGGCAAGATGGACCCAGGTTCGATCTCAGAGCCCACGATCCTCCCCAACTGCAGCATCGCAAAAGGGCACGCCAAGTCAGGATTCCTTGGACGCACTGCTCTTTTCGCGAGCACAGATCCCCGCTTCTGCGCAACCTGCGCTGCCCGCAAAGACTCACCTGCGCATACTTTGGCATGCCCTTCTCCACCTTGCCTCCACCCTTGTAGAACCTCTTTGGATCCAGCGCATTCCTCAATCGGATAGCCTGCACTTCTCTTCGCATCTCTTCCGCCGTGCGTCCCCTAGGATTGGTGGCGTACCTGCTAGCTGCCAAAGTGCTCGCTCCCACGCTGCCCGATTTGGAGTCCGCGCCCGGAAATGCCGGCATGCCGTACCAGCCGGGACCGGCCGTTTGTGCTCGTTTCTGAAAATTTTTGGGGGGGGGGGGGAGGCATTGGTCAGCCGCGCAAAGTCAGTACGTTGCGAAGGGTGTTGATGCGACGATGAATGCACAAAAACAAGCGCAAGGAAGGTGCGAAAGTGCCTGGGAGCTCACGCATCTCACGCAACGTCCGCCCCCCCTTCTCACTCACAACTTTTGCCTGCCTCTTTTCTGCTCGCGTCCTTTTCCTGCCAGAGTCGTCTGGCACGCTCCTGCCACCGCTCAGCTTGGCCAAGTGCGAGTCCACCGCATCTTGCTTGGCTTTGCTCTCGTGTCTAGGATGTGCAAAAGTCCATGCGACGGCCGCGTATGCTATCAGCGGGCGCGCGCACAGTGTGGAGGTTCCTTTCACGAACCCATGGCCGCCGCATACACTCACCTTGTCAGCTTGTCCTGCTGCTGCTCCGCTGCCGACTGGTCCATGCTGTGCGCGCCTCCGTGCGGATGCCTATGCCCGCGCAAGCTCAGACTGACCAGATCCTCATCGCCGTCCAAGCCTGCGCTCCGCTTTGATCCGCTCTTGGCTTGCTCAGCAGCAAGAGCAGCTCGGAACAATCGCTGCACCTCTTCATCCTCGTCCTCGTCATGCTCCTCCGAACAGGACACGTCCTCGTCCGAGTCTGCGCACGAGTTTGAAGCGCTGGAGCTGGAGCTGGAGCTGGAGCTGGAGCTGGAGCTGGAGCTGGATGCAACATCGCTCGCGCCTTGCCCATTCACCCCATTGACCCTGCCATTGGCAAATCTGCTGCTGCTGCTGCTGCTGCTGCTGGGGGTGGTAGGCATGGCAGAACGAGATGACAGGAATGATCGCGAGTGGAAGAGGAGAAGGGGATTGGGCGGGCGCTTGATGTCGAGTGAATGTTGAATGAAGCGGGAGGATGTCGTCTTGATCGTTGCCGAGGATGAAGCTTGCTTGGCTTGACAGTGTTGAGTGGCATTCGATCCGCCCATCCCACTCGTGATCGCCCTGCACTCACGACTCGGCAAAATCGTGTATCGAGAATGAGAATGATGAATGATGAACGAGCGAGCGAGCGGCAGCATCCAAAGCAGGGAGATCAAGGGATGTGACGATTGAATGATTTCCTCATTTTTGATTTCTTTGAAATTCGCGCCGTTCTTGAGATGAAATTCTTGCGTGGATTCACGTGATTGACGCGATGCACCACAGCCTCATGACAACCATGAACACAACTTTTCACGTGTTCGGCCGAGTTGAGTGAGCCACACGAAGACGCACCGCACCGCACAGCACCGCACCGCACCGCGCACCGCACCGCACCGCACCGCACGGTCACGCGACCGACCGTCGAGTACTCGATTCTTGATTCAAAAATTGATTTGATTGCCATGGCAAGCATGCATGCATGCATTCATGCTTGATCGACGCGACGATGAACATGTGCGCACGCGCTCACAACGACGGTCAATGAGAGCGCACGTTTGCTCGCGTGTGCGTGCTGCGTGTGCACGTCCGCGTGACCAGACCACATCCACACCCACATCACCACACCACACCACACCACACCGCACCACACCACACCGCACCACACCGCACCACACCGCACCGCACCACACCACACCGCACCAGCAAAACGTCGGCCGCCGGCTCGCCTCGTGTGCTCAAAGGCGAGCGCACGCGACATGGCACACACACGCGCCCATGCGCCGGCCTGGCGGATGCTGCATGCTGCATGCTGCATGCTGCTGCTGCTGCTGCTGCTGCCAGTCAAAGTGCCCACCTCCGGTCGGAGACGGAAGGCAAGGATGGTTTGGTAGGCGGGGTGGGCGCACTCGCACGCACGCACGCACGCACGCACGCACGCACGCAAATGGCAATCGATTTCTGATTCAAGTTTCACATTTGCATTTGTGTGATTCGCATTCAATTCCCAGCTGTGGTGATGGTGGTGGTGGTGGTGGTCATGATGAGCACGCTGCTGCACATTCATCTCATCTCATCCAGCTCCTCCTCCTCCTCCTCCTCCTCCTCCTCAACTGCATCATCCCTTCAAGCCACCTTTCACCTCACATCTCTTGACTTGCTCTTAGAGGTCGTCACTCATCTCTGGTCGCGAGCGAGTCAGTCAGTCAGTCAGTCAGTCAGTCAGTCAGTCAGTCAGTCAGTCAGTCAGTCAGTCAGTCAGTCAGCAAGCAAGCAAGCAGGCAGGCAAGGCCAGGCTCGTGATTCGCGCAGCTTTACAACCGCATACAATCCCAATCTCTTTCAGCAATTTACCACCCGCACTCAAATGTCGCTCGGCGTAAAGACGGCTCACATATCGTCGGCGTCGGCATCGGCGTCGGCAGCAGCAGCAGCAGCAGCAGCAGCAGCAGCAGCAGGGGCCTCCTCTGTCTCCTCCTCCTCCTCCTCCTCAACATCGACACCGCGAAAGCGAAACAATGATCATCTAGCAGCGCTCGACATGCAAGCCATGCAAGCCTTTCCAAGCACCGCCTCTTCCTCCATCGACATCACACCACCCAGCAGCAAGGTCAAAACGCCGCGGGATAGCAAGAGGCGAGCAACGCACTCGCAGATCGAACGAAGAAGGAGGGAAAAGATCAACGAGTGTCTGATCACGCTTTGTCAAGTCATTCCTGCTTGCGTGAGGGAGGTGCAAGGAAGAAGAAGGGCTGCTGCTGCTGCTGCTTCTGCTTCTCATGATGGTGATGATGATGATGATGATGGTCACAATGCTTTGCATCGAGGTGTCGCAGGTGCTGGTGCGGATGGAGCGGGTGCGATGGGGAGTGGAGAAAAGGCAAAGAGGAAAAGGGTGCGCAAACGTAAAGAGGGGAAAAAGAATGATGACAACAAGGAGGAAGAGCTGGGTCTGCACAAACTCGAAGTGCTTACGCACGCCATTGGTGAGCTTGACTGGTGGACTTGGACGAGTGGGCAGCTAGGCAGACGGCAGACGGCAGACGGCAGACGAGAGACCGGGGCAGATGAAGTGCCAGCCAGCCAGCCAGCCAGCCAGCCAATCACTGACCCATCCATCCATCCATCCATCCATCCATCCATCCATCCATCCATCGCGCGTCCTCGCCTTTGGTGCAGACTACATCTACGAGCTGCAAGCACGCATCGCTGAGCTGGAGAGGAGAATGATGACATCGCATCCATACCCATCTCCATCTCCATATCCATCTGCCTCGCCCGCATTCACCCATTTCACCGCCACTCCTTCGCTCATGAGCGCATCGTCCACAGTTCTCACCTCCCCTATCATGTCCCTCTCCGCCGAATCTCCTATTCTGCGCAGAGGAAGCAGCAGCGGTAGCGGCAGCGGCAGCGGCAGCGGCAGCGGCAACGGTCTTGCGGCGTACAGCGTTAGCGGTAGCAGTGCGCATTCAGCAGCTTACAAACACGATGCGCGAAGACCGAGCACATCGCATGTCAACATCAACGGTGCTACTCCCGTCTGGCCCATGTTGCCCAGCTCCGTCTTGCCTCTTCCTCCTCCTGCTGCTGCTGCTGCTGCTGCTCATTCCACCTCTGCCTACAGGCGCCACGACGATGGGCGGACCAACAGAGAGACCATCAAGACCTCCCCCTTCATCAACGCTTCCACAACCTCCTCCGCCACATCGCGGTCCACCAGCATTTCGGCATCCGCATCCGCATCCGCTCCCGCCTCTGCCACCTCTTCTCCCAATTTCGAAGCCGTCGGATCTCGCAAACGATCCTCCACCCATTTCCAGCCTCTATCGTTCAACGACGGCTCGCGCGACGTCAAATCTCGTCCCTCTTCCTCTTCGAGCCAACAAGATGCGGCGGCGGCGGTCAGCGATTCGAGGAGCAGGGCGGCCAGTTCCGCAGCTATGCAAGTCCCCGCACCTGCGCTCAAGCAGACTCAAGCGACGCCTCGCACCTTGCTCAGGGGTCTCGCACCTTTACCTCTGGCACAGCGCACGAGCAGAGCGGAAGATGCCGAACTCTTGTTGAGCTTCAGCACCAGTCCTGATGCGCTCAGACCTGTGCAGAGCAGCGCGACGGACGTGAGCAGTCTTGGGAATAGGCTCGGCGGCAGCAGCGGCAGCAGCACCTCTGCTTGCGCTTCTGGTCCTGGTGCTCAGAGCAGCAGGAGATTGTCAACGACGACGACGTCGACGAGCTCGAGCAACGAGGGCTTTCTGCACCCCTCGGACGCTACCACTGCGACTGCGACTGCGACGAGTCCCGAAGCGCTCAGACCTGTCAGCAACGTCAGGCAACCGCCGCATAGCCCCGCATTGCCTCCACCGAGAGTCTCGGCAGATTGACCCTTGTCGTCACAAAATACATGCCACCGCAACGCGACGCGACGCCTCGGCCCCCTGTTTTGCGACGGGGTCGTGAGCGTAGTTCGGACTTTTTTCCCTCCCTCCCTCCTCCTCCTTTCCCCTTTCCCTTCTTGTTTGGATGAAGACTAGTTTGCCACGTCGCTCGCGTTGCGTCGAACCATCATAAAAGTTGCTCATGCTCGTGCTCGTGCTCGTGCTCGTGCTCTCTCTCTCTTTCCCCCTTTCTCTCATCACCAAGCATGTACATTTGGAATCCATTTGCGGTCATTATTGGGATCACCCACCTTGTGAGCTAGCCTTACGAAGCAAGCTCATTGCTCTCTCTCTCTCGACGTGTATCGTTGCGAGTCGAGTCGGGACATTGACCAGACGCGGGTATGACTCGATGCAATTGACGGTGAGGCATCTTACGCACGAGGAGAAGAGGGGTCCAAGGAACGATGAGAACAAGATCAAGAAAAGGAAAGAGGGGATTACGAAGACGGGGTCTCGCCGCCGTCGGGGTGCGGGCGGCCCCCTCTTTCTCCCACCCCACCCCACCCCCCTCCCTCCCTCTCTCTCTCTCTAATTCTTTCTCCTGGAAAAAGTGATTTTGCTCTTATCCTCTTCCGGATCCTTGGCCAGCACACCGTTCCAGGCCCAGTTGATGTAACCTCCATCGCCGTACCGCTTGATCCAACCATCTTGAAATCCGTACACTTCGTAACCTATCGTGCCGCCCACTTGAATGTCCACCTCTTTGTGCTCGTGAAACCAATCCACGCCTTTTGTGCCTCCTGGGTGGAAATCGTGCTTGGGATGAACGATCAGGATGTTCGTATCCGGGCTGTGCGGAGGGGGGGGGAAAGGGGGAGTCCAAGTCGCGACTTGGTCAGTTGTCAAGGACTTTTGCGAGCGCGGGATAGGATAGGGGCAGAGAAGGTCCCTTCCTTCCACTTGAAGAGCCATCGCAACGTCGAGCTGAGCTGAGCTCAAGCGAGCGGAACTTGGCGCGCGAAACTCACTACTCTTTGGACATGTCGTTGACCGTATCCTGTGTAAACCTGATACGCATCGCCTTGTCCTGCTTCGCCTTCTCCACAAGATTGCCGATGACTTTTTCAAGCAAGCGCGCGAATCGAGCAATCCCTTGAACGATGGCCGGCGCTAGTCGCTTGTCCAGATGCGCGCTCGTATCGTACAGCGCTAGCGAGTTGGACATGTAATCCGTCGGCATGGCTTTGCTCGAGCTGCTCAGCAGCGTCAAGCTCAGCAGAGCTGCTAGGGCGAGCAGTCCGGCGAGACGCATGTTTTGAACGCGGGAAGAGGTGGGATGATGGAGGGGGCTGAGGCGAAGATTCAAACGGTGGGTCTGGGCCGTAGTTGGAGGGCGATTCGAAAGGAATTCCTTTTGAGGCAAGGAGGGGGAACTAGAACCAGCTAGTTGTGTGGGTAAGAATGAAAATGGGGGGCAAACGGGTGGCCGACTGAGGCCTTGAGACAAAGGGAAGGGAATGGCGGGGAGGAGAGGATGGAAAGAACCTGCTTTCTTGGTGGGGGGAGGAGGGGAGAGGAGACTTGCGAGCAGGGGATGGTAAAGTGAGCATCTTATACACAGTGCACCCAATGACGAGCGACGTAGCGCAATCGTAAAGGGAGCTCCTTTCCTGAATCTCGCCTTGCCGCCTCCCCCTTACTCGTGACGGCTGACTGACTGGCCGAGAGGGAGTGAGTGGATGGATACTAGAGATGAAGCACCAATAAGCCCCCCAAGCCAGCACCTCGGCGTCGAATCACGAGGTCGGCTATCAAGGATGCGCCGTACGTGCATGCACTACTCGTGACTACTCTTGACTACTATGCTCGCACTGTGACTGTTGATGACGAACTGCTTCCTTATCCTCCGAACACACACACAAGACTTGAAAGTCCGAATACTCCGAGACATCACCGCGCCCCCGCACCGCCTGCGACTTGTTGGTACGGGTACATTGCACAAGTCGTGATCGTTGCTGCAACTGATGACTGTGAAGCACAGCATGCCGCGACACACACACACAACAAGCCTCTCTCTGCTGCCTGATGGACGCTTAATTGCGTGCATGCACGCCTTGCACGCACAACGCGTACAATCAAGTCGTGACTCGTCGTGAAGTCAGAGTGAAGGGTGCGGCGGAGGGCAGTTCTGTGCCTCGATCGATCGATCGATTGTGAATCCAATTTGACCGCGTGGTTATGCCGCCCTCGAAACGCGCTAAGGTGCGGGCGCGGGTGCGGGTGCGGGTGCGGGTGTGGGTGCGAGTGCCGGGCGTGTGTGAGCAAGTTTCTTGAGGTGCCGCGAACTCACTGCATGCATGACGACTTGTCACGCAAACTGCGAGTTTGAGTCACAGATTGGGGCCCGGGTTTCGCGAGCAAGGATCATAAATGTTGAGACTCATCGACTGGGCAAGTCGCCATCCAGTCAAGTGCGGCTGGCTGCTGGACCTCGTGATTCCAGCATGCAAATGATAGCCGAACGCGAGTCAAAGTTGAGTGCTTGCTTGCTTGCGTTGCATGCACCAGTCTTGAGTGACGCTTCGAGCTCCTCCATTGCCGAGAGCCGACCAAGTTGGCCAGCCAGCCAGCCAGCCAGCCAGCCAGCCATCATGCAGGAATGCAACAAGGCGTCAAGACCTCGTGCTCCGTCCCTCCTTTTTCCTTTCCTTCGCTCGCATCCACGCCGTTACCCCCCCCCGCGCCGCACGCCTCGATCTTGCAAAACGTATGCGTACGCGCGTGAGTCAAGTGCTTTGCCAACATGCATGTTACCGTATAGCGGCCTATTGGCGAAACTTGGACATTCACATTCACATTGTCGTCATGACTCGCCAACTAGCTGTCGACTCTGACTGCGACTCAGACTGGTGAGGTGACCGCCACACGAAAGACGACGCCATGCAGCTTCCCTTACCAGCATGCATACACTTTTGCTAGCGCGCGCGCCCCCGGGATGTCGCGGCGTAGTGGGCGCAATCATGCATGACATTGCAGCAATCAAACTTTTTCTGGGGCCTGCCTGCGTATACATGCCATGCAACGAACGACACGCGCGCTTCGTGCGTATAGTGCACCGTGACGCAACGTCCATCGATGCTCGTCATCTCCGCTCACAATCTCACACACCCATCCACGCCGCCCTGATGTCGCCCAGCATGCACAATCTCTGTTCTGCATGCTCTTGCAAGAGGATTGTGCGCGGCATACAGTCGAGTCACGAGTCAATCAAGGTGCATGTTACACTCCTCCACTCATTGACCAGGTGGAAGGCAGGCAGGCAGGCAGGCTGCGATTCACGTCGAACGCTTGAATCACGTCTCTGAGCGCAGCATCGGGTCAAGACAAAGCCGCAAAAGACCTCGCAAGTGGTCCGCAGTGACGTCTCGTACGCCGAGCTATATAGCAACACGACGTCCCTCGCCAAAAGTCCCAGTCACGAGTCGCTCCTGCAGCGTGGCCCATTGGTGATGGCAAGGATGGAGTTCAATTACTTTTTTCGTCGAGCGTCTTCATGCGTGCGCTGCGTGCGTCCCATGGTCGGCACGCGGGGCTCGTAAGGCGAACGGCTCCCCTTGCCGATCGCTGAATAGTGTCCGACCTGAGCCAGCTCTTTGCTCAATTCCGACATGTTCGCAGCCTTCTCATCGTTGTAGTATCGAATATCTGGAGTCTGCACACCACCTTTAGCTCTTCGGAGTGTGGCCTGGCCGACTCGCGTTGATGGCGCCCAAAGTCGGGTGGGATGTCTGATGTTGTCAGAGCTTTCAATGGGTGACACCTTCATCCTTGCGTCCTTGTCCGACTTCGATTCCAGGTGCAGCGCATCTTTTTCATCGACGAACACGTCAAAGTCGTGCTTTGGATGCAGCAAGACTTGCCTCGTGCCGGACAATGATCGAGCAATAGTCGCGCCGTGCACGCTCGACTCGGGGGTCCCGGCTACGCGAAGCTGTTCGACTCTTGCGCTGGACTGGCCGTGGAGAGTCGTCCCGCTCGTCTTGACGTGATCGTCGATTGACCGCTGATGTGCTGCTTCCTGAAACGCGTCTTGGGCCTGCTCTTGACCCTGCACAACATACGGTTCCTTTCTACTTTTGCCCATCTTGTGATCAAGCTGAGCCAGCGTTCTGCTCAGCCTGCCCATGTCCGTCGGCTCCGTCAGTCTATAGTGTCGCAAATCATGCTGTACCAAGGCGACCGGGAATTTGTTGGAATGATGCATGATGACCACCCCTTCAGGCGCCGCCCAAATGCGAGCTCGCCGTCCCTCCGAGTCTGGCACAAAGCCTTGAAGCGCAACACGCTTCGAAGTGCCTTTTGCGGAATGCAGCTCCATCCTGTCCTCCCAGCTATGGCTATGGATCGTCAGATCATGGCCTGGATGCAAGAGCACTTGCGCCTTGCCCGAGAATGTACGCGATAGCGTTGCACCAGGAATCACAGACTCGGGTGTGCCTGCAGGAATCCTTATAGCGCCCACTTCCGCCTTGGGATTCGCCCCCAGAGAAGGACCGTGCACCTGGCGCTGATGAGAAACGACCTCCTCAGGCTTTATGAGAGGCTGAATCACTGAATCATTTGTGGCCTCTTTGCCTATACCAGCGAACAATCGGGTCAGCTGTGCGAGAGAGAATGTTGTTCATCGAGTAAGGGAAGCGTGAAAACAATCTTCTGCAACCTCCGCACCAAACTCACTCTCTTTAAAGTGGAAGGCTCGCCAGGTGACATGCGTCGATCCATACGCGCCGGCGAGTTCGATTCAGATGTGAATCGCACTGGCGAGTGGCTTTGCCCCGACCCCTGAAGGTGAACGCGAGAGGCGGGCAGTTTGAAGGTCCTCCCGATAAGGGAGTTAGCAGGAATGTGAGCAAGACTCTTCGACCACGCGAGCGAATCGTCACCAGGATGGCTATCGTAAAATCTGACGTCGGATCTTCTGTACTCGACTAATTCCCTTTGTCCGTGCTGATTGATTCGTGTAGCAGGATTAAAGGAAGGCCATTCAATGTTGCGCAAAGGCACCCAGATGCGTGTCCTTTGCTTGAGCTCGGATTCCGGCGAGTGAGGATCATAAGGTAAGCTTTTCGTGCTGACTGGGCCCTCTTTGGCTCTCAAGAGCTCGCCCGTCGTTGCCCCAGGATGCGCTTTAGCTACAATGTGGAGCTGCTGCTTCGCGGCATCCACCTCCATCTCGATGTGGTGATTTGGATGCAGCAAAATTTGACGCGAGCCTGAAGCTGTCCTCGACAGGCTAGCGCCAGGCAGTACGGTGTCGGGATGACCAGGCAGGAGGTTCGAAGTGACCATCGACGTGCCAGGCTTTACGCCGAGCGTGCTTCCACTGTGGTAGCGGTGATAGCCTCCCACGAACTTTTCCTCGTCTTTCTCAAGCAGTGGAGCCGCGTGATCTTCTGATGTAGCGGGTCTACGGAGGACGCGTGACAACTTTCTTGACAGGAATTGGTGTCAGCATCCTTCAAAGTCCAGTATCCACTGAACGGGCCGTGCTGACCTTGTTGAGAGGCTGCCTCTCGCTAGTGAATAGGCGCCGCTGTAAGCTGTGTGTGGACGGAATGGAAGACTCAACCGTCCTACCCGTGAATTTGTGGGCACGTCTCACAAACGTAGCCCGCTTCTGCAATGCAAAGCGACCACAAAAGGATAAAGGATGTCAGCGCAACGGCGACACAACGACCAAAGACAATGACGCGAATTTCCGTAGCATTTCACTAGCGCTTGGACAGACTCAAGCTCGACTAACGTGTACAAGCGTGGAAGCGGCGCCGGCAACGGACTCGTCACGACGGTTGAGCAAATCTCGACCGGGTGGGCTTCCCGGCGCTCGCTGATGCAACCCGTCACCCTCGCCATGGAGAGGAGACCCATGATGCGCCGGAATTGCCGACCCACTGTCTACTACACGAGGTGACGAGTTGCCTTGATGCGCGTCAAAGTCGTGGTGCTCGTCCATGTCGAAAGCTTTGTGCTTGTCCTTGCCAATGTTGGTGCTGCTGGGGACATGCGCAGAAGCGATCGACTGTTCTCCAGCATCGAAAGGGCGCTTTGGTTGGTAGTAACGCAGCTCTGGCAGAGGGAACTTTCTCTCGCGTTCAGTTCCAAAGTATGGGCTCGCGGGCTTATAGTCGACGTGATAGTTTGGAGGTGACCACATGACGGTGGGCTTGCGCTCCATGGATTCCGAAAGCGACCACTTTCCGGTAGCATTGTCTTTGACTTTCAGTTTTGGCACATCCACATCGTCGTACTGAGTATAAGACGGATCGTGGCCTGGGTGGACGAGAACTTGCTGTCTACCGGAAGCCGTGTGGGAGAGCGTCGCGCCAGGCAGAGTCTTGTGGGCTACACCAGGTGCAAGAGGCTGCTTCGGTCTCTTCTGCCACCACTTCACTGCAGGCTCGCTCGAACTCCCCCCAGGAGTCTTGATTGCCGTGGTTCCCACGGACTCCAGTTCCCTATCGGGCGCACGTGAGCTGCTGCGCCAAGAGGTGATGCGGCGGTAGGAAGCAAGCAGAGGTTTGCTGTTGTACCACTTGTCCTCCGTCGCTGCGGCGGGGGCAGCAGCACCGTCTGCGGCAGTCTGTGGGATACATGACGCGGTCAGTGGCCTCCGAGTCCGACACGATGGCGATGCTTGAACGGTTCTCAGACTCACTTCGGGCAGCTTGGCAGCGCCGAAAAAACGGGATCCCCCCAGGGGAACTGCAGATACCTGCAGTAGTGCCTGCAGAAGGGCGAGGCATACCAGACCTCTGAGAAGATAAGTGTTGAAAGGCATTTCGTGCAAAAAATTGCCCACCAGTGGGTAGTGAAGGCAAGGAGGCGAAGTAGGCGAACACGGGCACGCGTCAAAGTGCCGTCTTGGGTACTGAGGAGACGGAGAGAGATCAGACGATGGACGAATCGCTTCACGCCCTGTTAAATACTTTTGGTGGAAATTTGGCAAGTCGGATGATGATGTTGGAGATTGCAGGTTGCAGGTTGCGCACAGCGTCCAAGGCTATGTGTAACAGCATCTTGTCCGCTGCCATATGTGGCAAGCGCCCCATCGACGGACCTCTGAGGTTGAATGTGATGGCAAATTCGTGCAGTACGTAGGATATACCGCCAAATTCGGTCCTGACGGAGATTTTTCGGGCAATCAGCCTCCGCGTACTCGGGCAGCGGCAAGGCGAGAATCTCGCGGGTGAGGGCGCGCTGACTGACTGCGTCGCCGTACCCATTGTGGCACGCAGGTAGCCATGGCTCCTTCAAGGTGCCTCGCGACACCCGCAAGTCGTGATGGTATGGCGTTCAAAGGGGTGCGAGACCCCACACCTGTCTAACATACTTGCTGTGCAAGCTTTGACTCAACCGAGACGTGCCACAGAGTCGCGCTGTGAGTCGTCATGATTGATGAGTGGCAACCGCTGTTGTGCGGATCAGCATGCGAAGAGGGGTGGCGCGACACTCCATGCCTGCGCATCTCACAGATCCCGCACGGCTTGAGAGCCTTCCGCCGCCACTTGACCATTCGCACATCACACTGCGTCTAGTGCCGTGATCAAGAGCAGCTGCGACTCGGTGCTTCTCCGGACGCTGTCACCTTCGACATGCGACGTGACGAACAGCCGCTTGCTACCACGCCGGAACCGACAAGGTAGCCCGCCACTGCGCATCAATTGAGCCAGAGCCACATCGTTCATGCTCTTGAACTCTGCTGAGTGGCGAAGCTTTTTGACTGACCTTGCATTACCCTCCCATGATGCCGCCTTGAGGCTTTTGACACCTTCAAGCCCTGATTCGAGATCGGACCGCGCGGCGCGGGGGCAAGTCCGCTCACGACTCAGACTACCTGTGCTGTATGCCTAGATCCACGTGATTTATAAAGGACGCAAACACACCTGAGGACTGTGACTGGTGCAAGTCGAGAACGCTGGAAGGCTTACAACGTGAACTCATCCATCCATGATGGAGATTAGAGAGCAGATGGCAAAGTGGTGCGCAACGCGACACCGTGCAGCTATACGTGTTGCTTGTGCTTGCATGTTCCGCGATTTTGGATGCTTAGTTGTGAGGTCCAGCGCGTTGGAACTTCTCCCGACTCGCGCGTCGCGCTGAACTTGTATGCGCGGGCCTTCTCGCGCGATCCGCTCGTCGTTGCCCACCTTCGTTCCTTTTCGCCAAGTTCATCTGACTTGTAATTGCCCTTCAAGATTGGATTGTCTTCAACACAGCTCGAGAATTCTGGCCACAAATCTTCAATGGATACCAGACATCGATTTCAGATTCAGGTATCAATCCGCAGAACCTTTAACTTTCAAGACGGCTTTTTGAATACCACGCGCAGTCTAAAATCGCTCAGTCAAAGTCACACGTCGAGAATCAAGGAGCGAATGTATTCGACGCGAGCAACTCGCCGCGGGTTGGATATGAGTGTTCCGAGACAGTGACGAAGGGATGGGGAGCAAGACACTAAGCACGCTTTATGGCACGTTTTATTGAGTCCCTGGCCAGAGAGCGC
The DNA here is from genome assembly GCF_003144195.1 of Ceraceosorus guamensis. Lineage (NCBI taxonomy): Eukaryota > Fungi > Basidiomycota > Exobasidiomycetes > Ceraceosorales > Ceraceosoraceae > Ceraceosorus > Ceraceosorus guamensis. Next base: position 26,571 of record NW_020290056.1, read on the forward strand.
TGAGAGTGGAACAAAAGAGGACCTGGCTTTCGAGACGTTTGAGGCGGCGGTGCGAGTGTCAAGGCGGCTAGTTGCCATGTTCTCGTTCAACAGCGAGCCAAACGGGTCGAGACGTCGCTCACGACTCAGTTGCCAGGAGGAGAATGCGACTGTAGGGAACGAAGTAGCATCTTATCAGAACATCCAGCGTCTGCAACCATAGCAAATCGCAGTATCGATGTTGTATCGCGTCGCCATACTGTTCATCCATCACCACTGAGGCGAACAGCGCGAAAGGGTCATCCTCTTGAAGAGACATACTCACAGTGAAGTGACAGCTAATGAGAAATCCATACGCTTGACAGGACCGGCCGAACAGAAGCATCCACCTCTGTCCACCACGCTGCGATCACTCCTGCAAGCGCTCTACACGGAAATTACCGTGCAGACTGATCAGGAGGAGTCAAGTCGTTGGCCCATCTAATCTTATCTTTGTCGCGATTGAGGCATTCGGCTATTTCACCTTTGTCCGGCCTAGTGAAAGCGCCACCAAACCCGGTGGTGTAATCGTTGATGAGTTCATGGGTATAGCTTCTTCTCTCTGCGCCAAAGCGCACGCAAGAGACGGACACGTAGTGCGCCATTGTACTTGGCCAGCCGCAGTAGTCCAGCATCACCATGCCACCTCCGTGCGGGGTCAATTGGAAGCAGTGGTCCATCCAAAATGTCTGAAAAGCTCTGATGTCCATCTCTGGTGGCGGTTTGATGACATCCATCGCTTGGAAAAGTCGATAACCGTTGGGTCCGTATAGACCGCCTTGAGAAGTCACCTTTATGAAAGGCCCGCTCTCTTGACCTGCTGCCCCGTCATTACCTGCCTTGACATTCGTGCCTTGCAAGGGCGGGCCGTGCTTGGGTATGTGGCGCTGAGCGGTAGGTTGAGGAAGGCCCATGACTGACTGCATCAGCATCGTTGCGAGCATGGAGAGACCGATCGCTCTCGCATGGCGGCTGTACGGTCCTCCCAAATCCGACATATGAATTGGCCCTGAGGTGGTTGCTGCAATTAGATCAGCTGAGCAAATGGGAATGACGGAAGAGTTGCGAAAGAGAGGGCAAGATCCAGGCGGGCCCGAGAAAAGGGTGTCAGGGAGATAAACGGCCGGAGAAAAGATGGCGAAGCGAGCGGCGAATTATGAGGAGGTCGGTCATCACGACAGCATTGTTGTATTCTGCGTGGTGAAGGGCAAAGTGCCATGCCGCTGACACGCGAAGTCTACGCCAGGATTGCTGGATGTCTCGTAGCATGGTGAAAGGAGGGACACGCGCTTTGGTCCTTTGCCGGCTCCTCGCTGTGACTGTCTGGATCGTCGCAGCGACCTTGATGGCGCTATCATGATGTGGTCACTTGCACACCGGGTGAATTGAGTGAGTGCCCTGACCTTTCCTCTCCCTCGGTTACCGGCGCCTCCCTCCTCATCGATCACTACCATGAAAAGCCTGCCAATGCGCTCACAAGAAGTCGTGGTGCCAGGGTGAAGTTCAAGTGACCGGCGCAGACCAAATTGTCCATCGTTGAGCGCGCGGTAACTTTCCAGTGATCGACCCAGATGCACAGATCAACGTGATCCGAGCGCGGAGTAGGTTGTCTACTTGTGCCTTGCGCTGGAAAGAGGTAATAGCCTAGAGGTACCGAGTAGGATGACACTTGTCGCCTTTGGGTCCGGGTAGAACCATCTTTCACGCAGGCCAAGAGAAGAGGAGCCTCATAAGCAATGTGAGAGTATCCGCTCAGGGAGCGACGTTCGACTTGGGTGGCCGAGCCGCGCATGTACGTGACAGCCGATGATCAAGCAGGTGGCACGCGTGTCGAGGATACCAACTTCTCGTCAAATCCATGCACGTCGAACAAATGTTATCACTGGAGAGAAGCAAGCAAGAGATTTTAATCTACGCATGATGCGTTTTGGTATGCGGTATCGAACTAAAGACTTGGTCACAGCGAGCTACAAAAGGTTGAACGCGACTTATGACATCGTAAGGGGAAGCGGGGCAGTTCGGGGTGTTGTAATAATTTCGAGGCCTTGCGATGAGGTCTGCCTGGGAATATGATGTTGAGACGGCCAACGGCTACACGCGTAAATTCGGCACTATTGGATTGCAAGCACGGGGCAGGTATGCGCATCGAGCTATTGTGCTGCTTCATGCTCATGTGGCCTCCTATGTATTTCTCGCTCCTGCGCAGAGTCCCGATTCGAGTCTGTTAGTGACTAAGCAACCTCGACAGCACGAACCTTAGCCCCGGACTCGAAGTTCACTACACTGACGACCGCCGCGTGTTGCACTCACTGTGAGGTCCTACCGAGAAATCTACGACGTGTATTCTTCTCCGACTGTGAGACACTCCGTCACCTCTTCGTCGCTTGGTCTACTGAACCCCAGACGTTTGCTATAGTCTTCGATGAATTCTTGAGTGTAGGATCGTCTCTCGGCTCCAAAGCGGACGCATGAGACGTCTGCAAAATTTGCGATGTGAGTCTTCTTACCCACGCCGCAAAAATTGGGCCAGACAAGTCCGCCTCCATGTGGTGTCATCTGGAAGCAGCGGTCCATCCAGAAAACGGTGAATTCGTCAATGTCCATCTGGGGAGGGAGCTTGATTCGATCTAGTTTCGAGATCAAGTGGTGGCCATTAGGACCGTACAAGCCAGTCTTGGAAGTGACTCTCATGAATGTTCCAGCCTCCTCCGATCCCCCCATACCGCCTTTCGTCTGGAGATGACCTCCCGTGTGAATTCCGGGAGGGTTGGACACTGTGCCGCCCGTGCCAGGCTCAGGATTGCCAGGGTCCGTGTGAGAGTGAGAGATTGATGGACCATGCTTTGGCACGAATCGTTCCGGCCTTGGGTGTGGGTGAGGGCGCCCAAAGAGCGAAGAGGATAGGGCGCAAAGAGCAAGGAGCATGAATAGCAATGCCATGCTGTCGCTTTCCGTCACGTGTCAGACTTGCCGCGCCAGGAATGGCTTGATATTGTGGGAGAGGGATTGTTGGTGATGCCGTGAAGGGTAGAAGGTGGTCAGCGGTCGTAAGTCGGAATCAGAAAGCGGTGGTGGGTGGGAGACGAGGTATTCAAGGGAATAGCAAGGGCAGCGGGTGAAAGTGGGCCCCACGGAGGGATGGATGACAAATTTAAGAAGCGAGTGTCACGCACCCTGTGACTGCTTCCGGTACGCTCGCTGATTCACTGATGAGAGTAAAATCACTTGTCCCTGGAGCGCGAAGCGACCAAAAGCACGGAGAACGTGACGGACGCTATCAGAGGTCTCTGAATTTGCATGAGCAGCGCGGGTCGTGCAGGCGTTGTAACGGTCAAGACGGCGTCGACCCCCATGTGTCTGCTCGCGTACGTGTTCGTCTGTTCGCGTTCGTGCGCCCCATCGCTCACACGCGACCAAGTGATCTCGACCTTCGCTTCCCACGAGCCGGTGGGCCTGATATGTCTGCGCAGGCCACGGGCAGGAACTTCGGCAATGATGAGTCAGATGATGGGATAAAAGTACGGGGTTCGAAGCGCCGACCAATATTCAGGGCCATTTCGTTCCTGCGAATCTTTTTTGGGGGGCGGTCAGAGTGCTCAACGTTTTCCCACGGCATGCTCGTGTATCGCTAATGTCTCAGAGTCCAGATCAGAGCGCGGTTTGTGTCGCGTCTGACTCAGCGAAGTGTCCATTCAGGATCGGGATTGCGTGGTGCCGCTGATCAGAAGGTGCGTGCGTGGCGCGTATGGACGAGGAGAGTCGCGAGACTCGGTCTGAGACGTGTCGAGGAACCGGGTGCCCTTTGTGTTGTGCTGCTCTTGGAGGCGATGTGAATGTGATGTGGATGCTGCTGCGTGGATGAGCGGTGCAATGTCGGTCATCAATGATCGATATCTACAATTGTTGGCAGGATCGTCTGCCAGGCGAGTGCATACATGGTTCGCAATCTGGATGCTTCCACCTGAGCAGGACGCCTGGCCGCAACAGGCGTGCATGTCGGCCTCACGAATGAATGATCACCGCCCGGCCCGCAACGGCATCCAACCACGTCTGTCATGGCTGGCACATATGCCACTCGCTCTCCTCCGACAACCAAAGGTCGAGTCACAGTGTGGTAAGTCTGAAGAGAGGCCCTTCTTAACATTCAAGGATTGTGAGTAATCATCATAGTCGTGGGTGAGAGTGACAGGCGCGGGCGTGAGTTGTGGAGTCGTAGAGTCACGAGTGAGTCGAGGAGTGGTGAGGCAAGGCAAAGCCCAGATTATTAAGGTTCCCATCTGCACTTGCGGCGGCGGCGGAGTTGCGGTGGTGCTGCTGCATGCGTCGTGCATTCACATTTCAAGATTCACATTCTGATTCAAGATTCGTGATTCAGATGCAAGATTGAGCATTCACGGTTACTCGAGGTTAAAAGATTCACATTCGGGATTTCATATCTCTGTAAGGGTGCGCGGCAGTGCGGCACCCGCACGAGAAGCGGGATCAAAGGCGCGCGGCGGCGGCGGCGCTCAGAAGAATCTTGAATTAAGCGTCTACAGTATATACATACGCGGGCGAGCGCGCATACATATATACACATGCATGGGGCGGAGGATGCATGATCATGCAAGGTTCATTCGTGATTCATGGCTCGACGAGCAAGCAAGCAAAGGTGATGGTTGGTTGGATGATTCGTCATTCACGATTGTTACACACGCACGCACGCACGCACGCATACACACACACACACTCCCCTCGCCTCATTCGCGACTCTAGCAGACAAACATCCATCACCTCTCTCCGTGCTTGCGTGACTGGCTTCAACGTTTGGCAACCGGCAGTCAGAGTGTGAGTCGGCCCAAGATGATGTCCTCACTGCCATCCATCCTGTCCACCGACAGCAACGACTTCGAAGCTGCGGGAGCTGCCTACGCACAAGCTGGTCCATCTCGCTCCAGCTTGCCACGCATGCATATGCACATGCCACTCGACGATCATTCCCGCGCTTCCATCTTTCAGTCCGACCAGTCGTACGAGGAGCAGCTAGACCAGCATCGCAGCGCCAGGCAGCCGCAGCCGCCGCCCAAGATATCCAAGCGCATCAACAAGCGCTTGCAACTCGCAGCCGCACTCATCGAAGCTGACAATGACGACATCGAGGAGCGCAATCTTGCACACCAAGCGTCGCTGCTGCGCGCCAGGCAACAGCAGCAGCAGCAGCAAGCGGACCCCGACGCACCAGGTCCTGCTCCCCTTCCTCAACCAAAGCTGGCCAGTCAGAGCGTCATCTTTGCGCCTTTTAGAGATGAGCCGCAGCATTCGGCTGCATCAGCGCATACACGTCGAAGAACGGCAAGCAATGCCAGCAGGCTCAGTCGACTCAGTGGGGGCGTGACTGCCAACGAAGAGGGGCGCAGACCGAGCATCGACTTTTTGGGCGTCAAGCTGCCGACGGACAAGAAGAATCCCCGCACATCGTCCATGGGCAGTCGACCAGCAAGCGCAGCCGGCTTCTCCCGTCACTCTCGAGCAAATAGCCTGATGAGCGCCACTGGCCCTTTGCGCCCAGGCGATACTGTGTGGGGTGGTCCAGCTGGCGATGGCAGCAGGCCCGGCAGCGCTCTGTCGCACTCGAGGCATGGCTCGCTACACACCATGGCAGCTGCGGCTGCTTCTGAAGGGGGTGAAAGCGAGGCGGGATCGGAAGAGGCGCTCAGTGAATGGGGAGTGGACAAATTCCTATCCAAAGATGCTAGGGAGAAGCTCAGTGCGGGTCGCAGGAGTCGCGCCAACAGCACCGTCGGCATCACCACTGTCCCCGCTTCCGCTTCAAGACCTGCGTCGGTCATCAGCGTGAGCGCTCCCGCGCGTCCACAGAGCATGATTCGCACGCATTCCGAGATAGGTACTGGAGCTACGGGGATCCCAAATGGACCAGACGGGTCGGTCTCTGCAGCTCAAGCGCAGCTTCTAGCACGAATCAAGATGTATCGAGAAAGGCAGGAGAATCTGCCCCCCAGCGAATGGTCCGGTCCGGGACCTGCTGCCGATGCCACCGAGGTTGCCAAGCATCTCGCCATCGATGAACACTCAACACCTGCGGCTGCACGACCGGACAGCAGCGCGGCAGCCCTGGCAGCGAGCAAGCGCAGCTTAGCGTTTCCATCTGCAGATGGGGAGACCCACGACGTTGCGAAAGCCCAGCGCAGCCCGATTCAGAACGTTGTGGCGTCCATCTTTGGGGTTCCCCCACCGCGTTTCAGCAGCACCGGAGGCCTCGACGCTTTGAGCCGGGACGCGTCTGCCGGCGGTGCTGGCTTGATCGGGCTAGACGGGACAGGCACAAGCACTTCTGCGGCGGCAAACGAGTCCCAACTATCAGCAGACATCAGACCCGTCACGCATCTTCGCAGCGCCACCGTCGAGAGTACCAACACTGTAGCCTCGGCGATGAGCTTGCAGCGTCGAGACAGCTCCATGGGAATCTTTGGTGAGAGCTGGTCAGACCAGGAGGACGAGGATGAGGTGCCTAGCACCGAGCTCCAAGATCAGACCATTACGCGGTCTGCTTCTCAAGGCGATACTACGGTTCGTAGAGACCACGTCAATCAAAGCTCACGAACACAGGACGCCGAAGAGATTGGCAATCTGCAGGGACCCTTCGCGGAACCCAGTGTGGTGGTCGACTCGATCGAAGAATCTGTGCCAAGTGACATGGCGGGTGTCGGGTCCTTCTCTCGAGGTCAGTCGAGGCGCAATTCCCTCATGACTGGCGCACCTGGCATGCTGTGGGCAGACACTGCGAACGAGGCGCCTTCTCTGCGGCCAGGCGAGATGTTGCATTCAAGTCGTCCAGGCACTCCTGGCGGACTTGGCAGTAGCCGAGGTTCAGGACAAGCCACGCCCATCCTTGGTGAAGGCGCTTCGCTTCCCCTCGACCCCTATGCCAGCATGTCCATAGGCCCTAGCCCGTATCCTGCTGCACATAGAGCATCGCCTGCTGCGCGGCTCTTGGAGCTTGGTAGCGACCCTTATGCTGTCGCGGAAAGGTTGGGGCCCTACCCTCGAGGTATCGCTCAGTCGACGCCAGAGTCCCTGGCCCCTACTTCTAAAGCGCGTAGAAAGTCAGCAGCCACGACCAACATGTCGACTAAGCAGCTACAACAAATGGCGCGCCAATCAGCGTTTGGCGGGTACTACGGCATTGGATCGCCAGGAGATAGTCCACCACTCCAGGCCGCTGATGACGCGGAGCTCCTCAGCGCCGCTGGCTTGGATCCACTCAGCGCCATTGCGGAGCCACGCTTGTTGGATGCAGGAGTCGGAGAGGCGAGCCAGGAGTATGCAGCTTTGGCCGAGCATTTAGCCGAACATGACCGCCGGGAAGCCTCAGCATCTAACGATGTCCCTAATCCCAAACCTCGACCGTTTTCAAGCTTTTTTGGAACAGCATCAACGAATGACAAGCGTGCAAGCAACGCAGGACCTTCCATTCTTGCGACCGCTGCGGCCCTGCGCGCCTCGGCCGTGCCGGATCTCTCGTCTGTCCGGTGGGGTACCAAAAGGCGTACAGCTGCGCCTGCCACCACAGTCGAACCGCCCTCCACGGATTACGCAGACCACGCAAAGGAGGACCCTTTGTCGGCCGCTGGGAAAGCTGCCAGGGGCAATTCTAGAAGCCTGTTCAATCCCATCAGCACTTTAATGGGCTCGGGCAGCAACGCTCTCATCGAGAAGCTGCAAAAAGCGGCCGATGAGCAGCAGCGCCACCAGCAAGCTGCACCACTCGTAACAGAGGTGGATGATAGCGAGTTCAGTCCTCCTGTCAAGGGTCCTCTGAGACCTCGCGGCCTCGAAGCTCGCATCCCCAGCGATCTGGTGATGCCCACGCCCCTCGAGGGCAGTCCTTACGCTCCAAGAATCAGGCTCACAGATGCGCATGGCCGCGACATCCGCGAGCTGCGGGCAAGTCTCGCTCAAAGAAGTGGCAAAAAGACGGGCCTGTATGTACCTGAAGGCTTCGTGCTGCACGACGGCAGAGGTCTGCCACCTGTAAAGCAGCTGACAATTGGAGCAAGCGGAGCGCCGAAGTTGGCATTCATGGAGGGCGATGGAAATCAGAAGCACGATACCGTCATGGCAGCCCTACTCGCCGACAGCCGTCGAACTATCAATGTGCCCGCAGCTGCACCTGCCGGCATTGGACGCCGAGCGGCTGCGCCTTCGACTGCTCTGTTCCGAAACCAGCTAGTCCAACACGACGATGAGCGCACTGGTTGGGGTTGGGAGGCTGGCACGCAGACTGGCGAAGTGGGCAATGCTAGCTCTTCTGAGGACGGGAACGTTCCTCTTGCGGACCTCAAGAAGCTCACACGTGCAGCAAAGCGAGCAGCTCGCAAGACAGAGAAGGAACGTCGGAAGCGCAAAAAAGCGAGAGCAGAGCGGAGGCGCAAACGAAGAATTGCCGAGACCAGTGGCACTTCATACGAAGCTCTCGGCGTCGAAAGTGACAGCCCTGCCGAAGATCTTGATCTGTCCGAAGATTCAGAACCGGAGGATGACCTTGCTGAAGACGAGGAATCTGCAAGCGAAGACAGCTTCAATTCTGAGGATGAGAAGCGTTGGGTCGACGACAAGAAACCGGCCGGCAAATTGTTCGGCAAGAGTCTGATTGATGTTGCCGACGAGCGTCGACAGAACCTCGTGTCGAAAAATCGGTGAGCCTCAGTCCAGGATTACGGGCATCTGAGCAAATGCTGACTGTGCGATATCTGTGGCTGCAGTGCCTATGGCCATATCGAAGCCGAAGAGATCCGCAAATTTGAGGCGTTGGAAGCAGCTGGAATGGATGCCGATGGTGACGCTCGTTCGATCGCGCCCAGCACCGCTGCAAAGACCTTTCGAGACAACCCGTTGGGATACAACGACACGCGAGAACGCATGCAGGCAGCGTTTGGTAAAGACGCCCTTTGGGAGCGCGAGATGGCAGTCCGTCGAGAAGAAGAAGCTCGAGAGGCTGCAGAGCGTGAAGTCAAGAGACTTGCCGAACTCGAATACCGCAAGGGGGAGGCGGAACGGGCAATGCACAAGCTCAAAGGCAAGAAGGGAAAGAAGAATCAAGCCAAGTATGAAGCCGCAGCGCTCGAATTTGCTAGATTGCACAAGGAAATCAATGGACGAGAGGCTAGCTTTGTCTCACGCAACCCCGAGAGTGCTTCCATTGCTCCGACTGTGGAGGATGAGCAAGACCAGGGAATTGCTCAGACTGAAGAAGATGAAATGCCTGCCCGTAGCCGTACCCCTATCGAGCCGCCAAAATTGGATCTGTCTTTGCTCAGCGAGAATGCTGCCGGAGGAATCTCGTCTCTTGCCGCACAAACTAAGCGCAAAGGTGTATCGGAAGCTGCTGCGGAATGGTTCGCTCGCGAATCCGACGAGGATTTGTCAGAGCAGGATACTTCTGAGGATGAGGCGGAGAAGCGGAAACAAGCACTTGAAAGAGCGCGCAAAGCACATACGCAGAACAGCGCAAGTGTGAGTTTTGCCGCGGCACTCAATTTGCCGAGAGTAAGGGTTCAAGATGAGAATGGGAGTGATAGCGAGGCTTCTGAAAACGACAGCAGCAGCGAAGACAATATCCCTCTATCTCAATTGCGCAAGAAAGCTTCCCCTCGCGTTGGATCCAGTACATCATTCGGCAACGTTGCTGGCGGTCCCCCTCGTATCGGTGCGGATGACGAGTCATCGGAGGAAGAAATGCCTTTGGCGGCTATCGTTGCGAAACGCAAGACGCGCCAGAGCTTGGCCGGAAAGCTTGACATCGACTTTATGGGGGCTAGTTCTCTTGACGCCAGCGCAACAGCAAGGAGTAGCATGCCTGCCGCCTCCTCTAGAAGCAGTGCTCTCGGGCCGCCTATAGGTCTCCCTGCTCTACAAAGGGCGGCACCACACACATCGCAGCATGAAGACGATGACTCAGACGACGATGCTCCATTGGGTGTCAAGCATGGGAATGGGCTAGCCGCGCTCGCCGAGTTGACCAAGAAAGAAGCGCAGCTCAAACAAGCTCGAGAGAAGGTGGCGGACCTTCAAGATGCAGCTGCCGCCCAAATCAATGACAGCGATGACGACGATCGTCCTCTGGGCGTTGCGCATCCTCAGGCGGCAATCATAGCCGAGCAGAGGGCCTTGATTGAGAAGCTACAGGCAGAAGCTGCGGAAGCGAGAGCCAAGATTGCAGCTACAGAAAGTCCTTTCGGGGTCGGTCCTCCATATGGATTCAATTCGCGCATGTCAATGATGCCTGGTGCAGGACCTTTCGGGCAGCCTAGTATCGCACCGGGTCACATGAGCATGATTGGCATGCCTAGCTTTGGTCCAAGCACATCCTTTGGAGGTGGTATGTTCCCGCAATCTCCTGGACCTAACAACATTGGCGTGCCCATAGGTATGGATCCGACTACACTGCCACCCGGCGTGGGACTTGGACCGGATCCGAAAGCGACCTCAATCGATCGATGGCGCTCGCAGGTTCCCATCGACCCGCAGCCATCCACAAGCAGCAACTCAAAGTAGCTCGTACACATGACCCTTTCAAACGCTTAGCAGCACACCAAGACGATGAGATTGCTCGGATAGAAGTTTCGGTAACTGTCCACGTCTGGGGTGGGTTCTCTCAAAGGCATTATGTGTTCATTCATTCTTGGCGCCGCGTTGCCACTACTTGACCCTTGAACGAGCGCACGTCCGACCCTACTAATAGCGGCCGATGACACTCGTGGCCCGAAGACTAGCAACGTTGCTGCCGCTTCTTCTGCAGAAGTGTACACGCCACGTGGTCGTTCCACTCGCTGCTGGCTGCACTCGATTGTGTGGATTGTGTGAATTTGGGCTCCGCATACTTTTTTCAACAGAGACAGATTTCGTGTAAAATTCTCGGTCATGCGACAGCTTTGCTGTGGCGTGTGACCGCGCTGCCATTGTTCCATGTCTTGGGTGTTCGCAAAATCCTCGGAAAGGCCAGACAGGTCTCTGAGCACTTTGTGCTTGATGCAGACGTCCTATATACTGGGTCACTGAGTACCAGAATGAGCCATTTGTAACTCATGACTGCCTCGTGCCCCTCTTCCAAATGGTCGAAGCTCGTTCTCACGATGATCGGCTGCCTTCATGCCACAGGGTGTTAAGCTCAGACACCGGTGAGTGCGCTCACCTTGCCAGAGCCATGTGTGTCTCATGCTTCCTTCTGTCAGCGTTGCAGGCGAAGTCCAGCAAGCCCGAGGTCGTCTACGTCCGACGACTCTTTTGAGTCGGCATCCATGGGCTCGACGTCGAGCGGACCTCGCGTCGCATGCATCGCGCCGCTATGCGGTGACGCGTTGTGTTGTCCCACAACGCTGACTGTGTACGGTTGCTTGCCTTCGAGATTATTCGTCTTCTTTTGCCGTTGAAGGCGATAAATCAATGACCTCCACCGCATCTTGCCGATCTCACCGGAATGCGCTTTTGCCAAAGCCGCTTCTTTGTCTGAACGTGACTGTCGCAACTTGTGAAATCGAGCCGAAGTTGTGCGAAGCGCAGCCTTCTCAGAGTAACGCCGGGCGTGCCCGTTTACCTTTGCGAGTGTCCTTTCGTGCTCAGCCTCTCGTATTGTGGCTGATTGATGATTGTACTCGTTCGACTTCCCAATCCTCCCCCCTCGTTGTCTTGAAGGCCTTCCTGGACTATTAGTCAACAAATCGACTCGAGCGCGCTGCAGACGCTGGTTGTAGCTGTGCTTGTGTTCCTTCGAGTAGTACCGTATACCTTGCGTCTCACGTGTCTGCTCAGGGTGGGAGATTGTGTCGCTCTTGATAGCCATGCCCTCCATCTGTCTGTTCAAATCTCCTGCTTCTTGCGCATGTGCCGGCACGTGAGTCGACGCAGCCAAGGTTTCTTGTCCAGCAGCATCCTGGCCATAAGCAAGCATGGCTCGCACAGCTTCCTCAATCGTACCTTCCTCGACGCTTCGCCTTGCTCGCAAGAAAGCGAGAGGCGCCGGAGACTGCTGATCAGCACTAAGCATCCCACTCATCAGAAGCGCCGCGATGCACAGAGAAAGGAAGGTGCGATGAGCTGCATAGGCAGCATGCATCGTCTGCCTGCAAGATGCCATCTTTAGACCAACAGATATGGAGAGGTGCGGACAAATGCCGAAGGGACAAGGGACAAAGTCGGAAGGACCACCGGTCTAAATAGCTGGCAACTGATTTACAGACCTTGGGCCAATAGTGCGGTGTGACCGACTTCGCCACTTCACGTCCGATCTGAAAATGTTCGGGTGGCAAAAGCTTTTGCGTAATGACAATCGCCATGGGACTCAATTTCCCGCCCCTTTCATCAATAAAGCTTTGCTGCACAAGGGTTGTCTCAATTGGCAGTATTTTGAATGGCTACCTCCCCAGAGTTGGCGTCCAGCCCTATGGTGAATGTAATTAGAGATGAAAGCCGAGCAGCCAATCAAGCGGACGTAACTGCACCACTTGTTGCGAGTGCCTTGGTGTCTGCAATGCCGCCAAGTAGATCGCTGCTCCAGTCAAGGTTCAATATGACAGAGGATGTGTGGTTTCGTTTGAGAACTTGGATACAAGTTTGAACGCCACTTTGACCATGAATGGGCCGGTCCTGATCCAGATGATGAGGACAGACTCCTGCGTGAACCCCTCACCATTTGTCTTCCCCTCTCACCTATCAAGGCCAGTGCATATGCGGTGTTGCGCATCCAACATTGTCAAAGCGGATGCCCAGCCTCTGTTCAGAGATCTCTTCAGCTTGCTGAGTATCTGCTTCGCTTGGTCTGCATTGGTGAGTGGGTCAATAGGCACGCCTGAAAGATTGTGGTCTGGCAGGGGGCAGAACGCGCTGGGGTACAGGTTGCTGATGCCTTGGCACTGGCCATCTCATTGCTGCCAGATTGCCTGTCCGCATGGCGTGATCTTCCCAAATTCGCCAGGGCAGGCAGCAATTTGACGCCATGCCAAATTACGGAACCTTAAAGAGAGAGACTGAGGGAGACTTTTAAGCTCGCGTCGAGCGACCTGCTTCGCTTGTGGGAAGTGGACCGGGTTCCCGCGTGGGACTCGTGAGTATGACGAAGGAAGCAAATGAAACACTCGAATTTTTTGAGGCTGGCATGTCAGCAGGGCAACGGTCGTGACTGACCCAGGGACGCGTTCATACATCACGACCACAGCCATAGGACGGCCCTCGTCAAAAGTTCAACATCGCGTGCTGCAGCTGAGTTCACAGCTCCATGAAAGTATTCTTGCCGCCCAGGCCCGCCCATCTTGAGTCAATGTACTGTCTGACGTCCTCTCCCCGTTTCTCCTACAACGCCATGAGTGTTGGTCTTCTCACAATGTAGTCAGCGCAGAGATACACTTTGCCGTCTCCGGCGCGCGATATCAAATGATGCTCGGCACTCGTGCGTAACAGCCTCAGTGTTACTCCCTTTGCTCAAGGCGCGCGAAGCATCTGCCCAATCTCAGCCGCTTCTCCTACGATACCGCCGTTGTGTTTTTTTTTTTTTTTTTTCCTCGTCGGCAGTCATTCCTGTGCTCAAGACGCGTCTTAAAACTCGCGACTTTGGAAAAAATCCTAGCGATTGTGCGGCCAGAAGTTTGCTGAGCTCTTCAACTTCTTAAAGTGTACGTTGTTTGCCTTCAATGCGATGGGCCTTGTGATCAAATTTCTAATTTATAAGTGTGCCTCAGCCCGCGGGGAGAAGGAGGCAAGTAACCAAGAGGGCCGGTCTCCGTGTGTCTGTACACACCCTCCAAATTCGGTGATGGCTGACAGAAAGGTGGCTTTGGTTGATGGTGGAGTGAACGAAGCAAATTGCAAGTCAAGAGACAAAAAGAGACCGAAGAGTGTTGTGAAATTTTAGGCGTCAAAGAGCATCAAGCTTTTTTTGCTCTGCTGGGCAATGTCTCGCACAGAAACAACTCTCGACATAATTTTCTTGCTCAGAACTCAACGAAAGCGGTGAAGACCAAAACGAGCAAGCTCTAAAAAGCAGTCTTCGTGCCTTGAGGAATTTTCGTGTCAAAGACCCAAAAAGCGTCAGGCTCGTGCAGCGCGACCTGGATCAAACTAAACCAGGCAATGCAATCGAGTACTCTCGCGCTCAAATTTCATTTCGCAGCCAGACAAGGGGCAGCCAATAATTATCTTAGAGACCTAGAAGCATCATCTCACCTCAAAAGGCCAATGAATTTTTTGCACCTTTATCACTGCTTGAGTCTGTGCAGCACAAGCTGCGAGAACCTCAAGGGGAAAAGCGCCCAGCTCAAGATGATTATTTAAGAGAGAAAGCTCCACCATACTTCGATCTTGATAAAGCCGAAGACAAAGCAGCTCATTTGTTCGGACTGACGGTACTGAGAAGAAACGATACTTGTGAGAGTGCCATCGAATGAGTTCTTACGCAATTCTTTTGAGGCAGCGATGCTGTTGACACGATACAAGCCTTCCAGAGCACTCAGTACGCACGGTAAGTTTCCATTCACTGTCATGTTTTCACGCGTAAGTTTGTACCGCCTCGTGACGTTCAAACTGGCAGCAAAGACCAAGAAAAATACACCAATTGCTGCTTCGCCGCGACAAGATGGCGGTTGTCATGGCGCTGATGGCCTTTGAACCTTTCCACTGAAGACTCAGAGACTGATTCAATCAGAAGAGGGTCAGACATGGTTCGCATCGACGACGACGGAGTGATTGCGGTAGCGGGGGATCGGCGCGCTCAACAGCTTGCGAGCCATAAGACCCACTACACGCATGTGACGGTAAATTCGCCATATGATGTAATATGACATCTTCTCTCTGCCTTTATTCGCCCGACGTGCCTTTACGCTTGCATGTCCAAAAGTGACTTTGCGATTGACTGCGAGCATAGCCATGCCTGACAATTCAGCGTGTACAGCATAGAGATACGTGCAGGCAATGAAAATGAGGTCTGTGATGTTCCCGTTGTCTGGGAAACTATTTGACACGCGTCATCTTTGTGATCTCGAGCAAATTCAGTCTGCAAACCCCTTCGAGACCGAGGTCAGGTCATATTAGCTGCGTGATGTCCTCACGAGTGGCAGTCTTTTGGCCCTGGCCACGCCAGCCGGAGTCCTGTATGTGCTGTCACATCAAGATAGGCAGGGCTCAGCACACCATCAAAGCTCCAATCTCCTTGGGATCAATATTGTGCTAATGTCTTCACAGATCGTGATACCAGCAATTTTCGTTGTCTACGGGTCACGTCTCGCGAAGGCAAGAGACACCATCACTGCAAAATTAGTGCCACAACGCGTGGCCACCCCAGTAGAGAATCCCAACCAGTCTTCCTGAACCCGAAACGAAATGAGAATCAGGCAGAAGCATAATTTCTCTTTAGGTAAAATCTTCAGGCGCTAACGAAATTGGTGTATCCAATCGTATCATCTTCGTGACTACCTTCGGCTTTATCTTGACCATCGCGGTGTACTTTCGTACCAAATGTATCTCCAAAGAAGACGTCTGATCCGCTAGGAAATGGCCCTTGGCGGCATTTCCGACGGCGCACGGTGATTCAATCCGCAATGCATCAAGACACCGTCGTGCTTGCGTGCCTGCAAAAGTTACTTGAGGTGCTCATTGCGGATGAGGTGAGACTTGCACAGCCCACAACAAGGAGTAGTCCCATCGGTGTTTCCTTCATCATGACTCTTACACAAGAGCCTCGACCAGCTTCACCGAAGCTATTAGATCCTCGTTCAGCCGAATTCTACTGGTCACATACGGTATGCCAGATGTGATCACTGCTAATCTTGATCGAGGGAGAAGGCGTTCTGATGTTTCAATCGCTTGTGCAGACTCATGTATAGGAATCGGAATCTTGTTGTAGAGACGAGGTGGTCCCGTGTCGACTCGCGCTTCGGGTCAAACCCAGCAAAAAGGCAAAGACGAGCATTCGGGCTCCAACTAGCACGCTCAATTTGATATTGCGAGCTCCAGGAGCAAGCTCGAGAAGCTCAAGATCTCATCCCCGCAATACACAAAGGCATCCTCATGCACAGTGGCCTGCTTGCCAAAAACCAGCTTCTCTTGGTTGACAGCGTGCCTTTGCCTCTCTGCCATCTTGCTCTCAACCTCAAGTTGTGCAGTCTGCCACCATCCAGTTCAGCCCAGAACGAACTTGTTTGCCTAATTGGTGTTGCTTGTACTCCTTGACCAAACCTGCCGCCTGTTCGACAATGTCATAGTTGGTGATTTGGTCTCCAACAGGCAGTCAATGCACGCCTTTGCATCTGGCTCAAAGCAGTAGCTACCGCCCAGTCATGCCGAGGGAGGTGCAGAAGTTAATCGCCTTCCTCGAGCACAAGGAAGCAGAGAAGCAAGGCCGCAGTAAAGGACGAGGACGACCAGCTTCGTCGACAATTTCAGTTTCTTCCTGTCATCCCAACCCTCCACAGAAGCTGACGTTTTCTCGCGTGAAAGATGGCAGAGCGGAGGGGTCAGCAGACAGCGGGGATAAAGAAGGACACTTCTATAAGTACGTGTCCAACACCGCCGCACCTGCTGATTTGATCCACTTCGTCTCCATCGGAAGCGTCATCCAAATGATTCCTGACGGACAAGCTACCGCCCATGCGGCGGTAGCTACTGGACCAATTCGGACGCCGACTGGACCAATTCAGAAAAAACAAACAAGTGTCAGCTTGTATATTGATAAATGAGTTGCTGCTTGATGGTGACAGCCAATGGCACAGCATCATCAGAAAGCCAACTCCTGTGCATGCCCAGCATCATGCACTAGCTGTACGTAGCTTGATTGTTGACTTGCAAAGTGCCTACTTTATAAGGCTGCATGCTCAGTCACACGCACCTGCATGTAGGGTCCATTGCTTGTAATCCAGGGCAACTTTAGCCTTTGCGCCTTTGTATGGTGGGGCCAAAAAGACGCCAGGATCCAAAGAGCAATGGCGGGGTGTAAGGACTGATGATGACAAGGACGTGCTCTTGGCCTTGCTGACTGAAGACCCCTGCAGCAAGAGCTCTGCAGGTGCAGTCATTGATGGCGGGTTGATTGCGCTGCCGTTTGAGGACCCAACAAAGAACTGTGCCCAAATTCTTTGCAACTCCCGCATCCTGAGGCAAAGGATGTTACCTTGACGTCAGAACAAGAGTCCAGTTCTCACGCTTGATTCACATTCCATGATGGATGTATTGCGTAAATCACAAAGCGGAAGAAGCTACAAAGAAAGCGCGTATGAGCTGCTGGCCAAAATGTGAATGGCATGGGTGCTACTCAAACTCACTGCGCTTTAACAAAAACTTGCAAAGGCGCACCAAAGCTTTGAGGCAGCCCAGGTTGACCTCTGCGTTCACCAGGCAGGGGCCAAGCTCATTTGCCCTGTGCTTGAACTGGCGCTCATATTCTCCACTAATACCCGGGCAGAAGCAGGCCGCCTTTGTGTATTCCCACTTCTTCTTTGCTCAAACGACCTCCTCTTCAGCAATTCTCACTTTGGTTTTGAGCTTGAAGAGCTTTGGCTCTTCAGGCACGGTGATGATGGTAGGTTGGATCTGGGAAAGCAAATAGTGATCTCAGCGCTGATCAAGCCGCCCGATCGTGCGCGTCCATACTTGACACTCACCTCAGAATGCTGGCCCAGAGGCGCCATGCGCGCAATGAAGAGGCCATTGCCGCTCTTCACATGATCAGTGATGAGCTCACCCAGCAATTCACAAAGAGACCTACCGTTCCAGAGAGGTTGCCAGAGCAACTGGCAGAGATGCGTTAGGATCTGTTGGACGTGGCTGCCTACAAATTTGCACGGTGAGTCAGGATGAGGCAATTGAAATGAAATGTTGCAGGTGGCCAACATAGAGAGAAGCCCCGACTGACTCCGTCCTCATTGGTCTAGCGTCCGGTCCCAAAGCGACAATTCCCCACTCTCTGTCTCCTTCAACTTCCACCAACTTGGCCTGAGTCTTCTGCTGCGCAAGTCTGGGCTGCACTAGGGCCCAAGCGGACCCTGTGGCAGCATCTGACATAGCTGGCTAGCGACTCCCAGCAAGCTTGTGGACGCAGGTAATCCATCATGCATCTCTTCATGCTGACGGCGAGATGCTTTTTGACCTGCTTCTTCTTATCTTGCCTCTGTCTAGCCTTCTCCAGCTTCCCTTCTGCAACGTCGAGGCGCTGCCTCAAACCGGCCACCTCTGCTCTCAGAGCAGTCAGCTCAGGGTGTTCTTCAGTGAGTAGCTGATAAAGACGCTCATAGATCCACTGGTTCGCTGTCTCGGGGCCGTAGGGAAGCTGCGCGCATAGATGGAGAAGAGCTTGAGACGCCGTGTTGAGGCGCTTGTTGGTGGGGTCGGTGATGACAACAGGGTTCAGCTGGAAGGGCTTGGCGGTAGCTTGACTCGTTTCTTGCGTGAAGGGGCTGCTATTAGAGTGCGATTGGAGTCCGTCCTCGTTGGTCTAGCGTCCGGTCCCAAAGCAACAATTCCAGCTGCGCCTGACTCCGTCCTTGTTGGTCTAGCGTCCGGTCCCAAAGTGACAATTCCCCACTCTCTGTCTCCTTCAACTTCCACCAACTTGGCCTGAGTCTTCTGCGGCACAAGTCTGGGCTGCACTAGGGCCCAAGAGGACCCTGTGGCAGCATCCGACATAGCTGGCATGCGCAACAAATCCTTTGGCTGACAACTCGAGCACAGACTGTTGCAGGAGACACCAACCAAGGTCGCAAGGGTACTGCTGCCCATGCTGAGCCAATCCCTGGAGCGTCATCACTGCTCTTGCCTTGCAAACATAGTGCTGGTTGGGTTTGTTCAGGAGGAAGCAAGGCCACTGAAAGGGGTTGAATTGGTTGGCATTCTTTGCCATTGCATGCAGAGCTGCTTCTTTACCCTCTCGCGGAACACACGATCTCTCACACGCACGCCCACTTTGCTCACTGTGTGAAGATCAGCGCTCCTTTTGTTTCCGCGTTCATTTGCCCTCTCGTGGAGAACGTCGGCTCTTTGGCAGCACTGGCCACTGCTCACTTGATTTGCCCTCTCGTGGAGAACTTCGGCTCTTAGGCAGCACTGGCCAATGCTCACTGGATGAGCATTGGCCTTTGGCTTCATCGCCACGTCTAACTTAGACGTTGCAATGCAAATATCTGATTATCTCACCATGGTCATTACATGGTCAATCCAGCTGTCTCTGCCGGTGAGTACTTCCAAGTAGTGGACGGTCCGTCTGGGCATGGTCCAAATGGCAATCCAACCTTTCCAAGCAAGGCCATCTCCAACAACTCCATCACACAAAGTCCACCCTATGTTCATCAAGGCCATCATCTGCCACACAGCACCGGCATGCTGGCGATGCTCATTGTGGAGGCTCAGCAGCAGGACTTGTCAAACAAGGGTCCAAGGACAAGCAGGAATTGGGTAAGTCACTTAAACATTGTGAAGTAGCTGACTGAGCCTTTGCGGATAGACGGGGAGTAGGGCTCTGTGCCAAAGAGGTGTGATGGCAAGGAAGGCAGGGGCAGGTACGGTGGCCTATGGCCATGCTATTGGTAAGTGACACTCGCTGTGCGCAGTCGCAGTGAGGTGACTGAGCAGGTCTGATACTACCTTGGCCTACACAGTATGTACGCGGAGGCAGGCGCATGATCGAAGGCACCCTGAAGACATCAGCATTCAGACACGCTGACATCAACAGCAGCAACAGTAAGTCTATGCCGCATCCTTGCTCACTCAAGACTCTTGGATAGCTGAAACCTTGCCTCGAACACACCCACATGCCACCTTGCTTGCTACGGCTGCAAAGGCTAAGTCACGGCGGGGACTTAGCCTTTGCAGCCAGATAGATTGTGTTGCCCAACGCTGACTTTCCACCTCTCACAGGGTACCTCAATCAGCCTGCCTCCCACCTCAAAATCATGTCCAAACTGCACAACCCCTTTCTTTGCCGCCCCTCTGATAGCACATCCCATGCCCCGGCCTGCGAGCATAGGTGAGGAAGGTGAAAGCAACGCAGCATTGCTGCGATGGTGTCCTATCCAGCTCCGGCAACTGGATCAGTGGCCGATCTGCTCCTCAAGTCCTTGGAGAAACGTGGTGAAGTGCGAAACCTTGCGCAGGACTTGGGCGCCGATCGCGTCTACCTCCTTGATCTTGCAAAGTGCCAACCTCTCTTGGTGGCTCTTCTCTCGGTGGCGCTTCTCCACCTTGGCCTGCTAGTCGAGGCATTTGCTTGAGGAGACCTTGCAAAGCTCCCTCTGCGCCTTGCGCATCTCTCCATGGCAAAGTTTTTTACCATCCATCCACTTGTGCACAGTCTCCTTGCTGCAGATTGCGTGAGCGCCCAAGCCATTGCCCAGCATGTTGATAATGCGACAGACGGCGTGCGTGGTCTCAACAAATTTCTCTTTGATAAGGTCCTGGGTGTGCTGCAGAACCGTCGAAGTCTGATGCTGCTGCTCCTCAACAATTTTGACGTACTTATCAATGTGCTTGTTCAGCTTGTCACAAAACTGAGCGTTGAACAGCTGATGACTCTCGCAGACTTGCGGTTGAGTCGTCAATAATTCAGCTTCAATGGTTGCGGCGCCAACTATCAGCACTTGAGGCACTTCAAGTTCTTTGGTCTTGCGCTTGAGGTCCTTGTTCTCTGCGTGAAGAGCAGCAAGGTCCATCTTTTGGCGCTTGCAAAGAGACACAAGTTCAGCTTTGTGTTGGGCTTGAAGCTGGGCAAGCTCGCCACTGAAAGCGAGGTGGAGACGCTGCATCTCCTGATGCCCACTTGAGACTCACACAAGGCTTGAAGCTCTTGGTCTGCTTCCATTCTCATCTGCTCAACTTGAGCTGCAATTTGCTGGTCATGCTCTCGTCTCAGCTGAGCATAGAGCATCCTTGCTCGGATCGCTGATGGAGACTTGAGCAGCTCTGTCAAGTCTACTTTGCCATACCAGCTGCAGCTGGGCAAGATCAGTGCCTTGGCCATGCTCATTGTTGCGCTGTACCAGTGATCTGATCCGCTTCGCAATAGCAGCACCAGCGGTTCCGAATGGACTGCATCGCAAACCAATGGCACATACTGCTCTGCTTGTACAATCACACTCCCGTCAATGGTGATCACCACCACCACCCTTCCATACGCGCTTGCAGCAAGGGTGGCGTGTGTCCCAGCACCAAACCAGGCCGCCCAGTCATCCCGACAATTGTTGCGCGCGCACAGCAGCTTGTCTCAAGCTGTGAATGCTGCAGGAGCAAGTGCTTGAAAGAGGTGCTGGTGCGCATCCGCCGTTGCAGCAAGGTCTCTTTGCACCTCTAGCCACCTGTCCTCGCTGCCAAAGACAACGTGCGCAACTGCAGCAAACCCACAGTGGCCCAAACCGGGGGGATATTGCGACTTGTGTCACTTGCGATCTGTGGCAAGACACCATGGGCTCTCTGTTGGTCACCGCAAGAGTGAGAAGTGAAGAAGGACCTTGAGCGGTGTATACGCTGCGCTTGGGGTGGAGATCATGGTATTACAGAGGTGGGTGACGCGTACAGTAGGGGGCAATATGGGCGCACGCGCACAGCGGGAGCTGCAACGCCTATGAACGTGCATCAGGATCGCACGTTGCTGGCTGCTTTGCGATTGAAGTCAGAGATAATGAAGCTGAGAGGTGCAGTGCTGGGGCTGAGCGTGCATTGGGATTGCACGTTGCTGGCTGCTTTGCGATTGAAGTCAGAGATGATGAAGCTGAGAGGTGCAGTGCTGGGGTCTGAGCGTGCATTGGGATTGCACATTTCTTGGTTGGGCGCAGGTTGCTTTGGACTATGGACTACAAAATGAAGGTTGCTTGCGTTTGGATGCTCTTTATTGAAGGGTCCACATGCTACTTGAAAGGTCAGCCAGGGAAGAGAAGCTTGGATTTACGCATCAGCAGGTCACTCTTCCGGCCAATTGCCGCACAAAGTCAGTCGACACCGAACAAGCCAGCAAGGCTGGCCCCAACGGTGGTTATCGCACTCACCACATAGAGGTATGGGACCAGGAGTTTTGACGGGCGACCGAGGTCCACTCAGATAGAGAAATACGGGGCTTGAACAACAAACAGCAAGGTGAGAGCAGAGCAGAGCGAGCAGGAGGGGAGCTGCAGGACTAATCCTGCAGCTCCCAAAGGAGAAAGGCTCTTTGTTCAGTACAGATTTGATAGAGCGTTTCACATTTCCCTTGGCACCGTCACATTTGAAGGCGCGCTAGTTGCGCGTGCCATGAGTCCAAGTCTGCTCCGCTCTGCTCCTTTTCTTTCTGTAATGTTGTGAGTCACCCGGGACCGTTTGTAGCCCATCTTTCCGTTTGTTGGACCAGCAATTCCCTCCACTCCTGTTGTGTCCCTACTCCTCTATGTGATGAGCGCAAAGCACCAAAGTCGATGTCTTCCAACATGCAACAAACAACCTTCCAAGAGCGTGCTTCAGCAACCAAGCAAACCACCTGGCCTGCTACCAAGTGAACACAAGGCGCTTTCAAAGTGACGCAAAGCATATTGACCCTTGCAAGCAAGCCCCTTGTATTGCTATTGTCATGCTGCCCCTTGCGAAACCCTGGTATCGCTGTTGCGACCTGCAAATCACATTAAGTCAGTGGGAGGTTAACTTGGTTGTCGTACACTTGCAACTCACTCAAGCAAAGATCATTGGCACATGTAGTGCCACCGCACTGATCCAATCAGAAACTTTGGCAGCTTTGGCAACTTCAGCAACGGCAACTTCAGCAACTTCAGCGACCGTACTTGCTTTGTCTGCATGTTGCCAGAGAGTGAGAATTGCGGAACCTGCTCCCTTTCAGTTTCCAGAAAGCTCCTTCCAATTGCCAGAGAGAGACCAAATGATCTGGGTGCTCTGCCAAGAAGTCGGTATTGTTGACCCGCAGATCCAGTCCTTTGACCTGCAGGCAGTGAGGACTGCATGCCAGAATTTGGCCCCAAGGTCACCTATGACATCTGTGAACTTGATGGGCATTGGAGGGAGTGGTAAATGTTTTAGAGGCGGCAGAGAGAAGGGATTTTTGACAAAGTTCAAGACGCTAAGTTTGAACTTGTCTAGCCAGTGGATAGGATTGATCTCCATGGTGACTGTCAGATGGAGCTTGAAGTAGTTGACCAGTCATTTGGGAACTTTGTTTGGATGACGAGCCCACTTGGTGAGCTCGTCTCCAGCAAAGTGCCATAGAGTGACCCTTGCCACTGCTACGGCAGCAAGCATCAGTCCCAAAATGAAGTACTTTTGTTGGCGCAGACCCGTCTTTGCTCTGATGAATGCTATCATCGACCGGACGTGGAAGGACAAGCACCCAAAGTTGCGCTCCCAATCAACTCTTTGCGCCAATGTGATCCGTCCAGAGCACGATGAGCTGGACTGGGATCACTTTGCCAAGTCTAGCTCTGACAAGCTGTACAGTTGCGCGATGCACTCCATTGAAACTTGCTAGCAAGCTTCAGGCGCTTGTTCTCTGATGCAAGCACCTCTGCCTTCTCCTCCAGCTCTTGACACTCGATTTGAACCTCCTTTTGGAGGTGCTCCTGGTCAGCCTTGTGCTGAGCCAAGGCGGCCTGGATCAACTCCTTTACCTGAGTCTCAGTCATCAGGTTCTTCTCAGACTCAAGGGTGTGTTACCCTCAGCATCATCACTTGTTTGCTTTGCCATTGATGTTGCCTTCAAGATTGAAAGCATTGTTGTTGTGGCTAACATGACCTGCTTGCTCCACATTCTGACACAGCCTTGCCCAATCCCATCCTTCCAACCTTCAGGCATGCCGGTGCCACCAGGCGACCTAGAGAGAGGTGAGTGCAGCATGAGTTTGCACGCCGGCGCAAGGTGAGTCAGCACAAGCGTCGGCGCGCGGAGAAAAACAGCGCGCAAAACGCTATACCGTTCAGCACGTAGCGAGGTTAAACGAATACTATCTATCTATCTATCTATCTATCCAGCGCGGGCGAACGTGAGCGTGAACAGAAGAAAAGTTGCCAGACACGAGTCGTGCCAACCGCGAGACACTACTATCCAGCGCCATCGTGCACACTCGCTTGACCTCTGCTCGCCCGTTCACCGACTCGGCTCAGCGTCGTCTTCTCCAGTCGAGACCTCATCCAACCCCAAATCCGACACACGTGAGTCTAATGCAACATCGTGCACGGTGCCCCCCCCCCCCTCTTTTTTTGACTTTTCTTTGAGTGACTTTAGACACAAACAACAGCAAAGAAGGGGGAAGCAAAAAGAACAAAGATGCCAACAAGCAGACTTTCCGTGAGCGTGCCGCGTCCGTTGTACACGGCGCTGAAGCTCCTCGTGCATGTTCACACTTCCGACCCATTTAGGAGACTCCTACTCGATTCGAAGTTCTGATTGATGCTTACTACCAAGACTTTTAGAGGCTTGTGCATGTGCGTGTGCGTGTGCTGTGCGCGCGTGAGCATAGTGTGCTGTGCATGAGAATAGTGTGCTGTGCACGCGTGAGCATAGTGTGCTGTGCATAGTGTGCTGTGCATAGTGTGCTGTGCGTAGTGTGCTGTGCATGAGCATAGTGTGCTGTGCGTAGTGCGCGATCTCCAGGAGCAAGTGAGCTGCCTTCACAGTGCAGGCTCTGCTACTGCCGCCACCGCCACCCCAGAGGAGCTCAGGCTTACCAAGGTAGAGACCTCTGCTCTTCGAGAGTGCTTGGAGCGCATCGAGAAGGAGAAGCTTGCAAGGCCGCAGCCCGCGACACTGAGCATGCTGCCCTCCTTGCACGCATTGATCAGATAGCAGCCAGCGTCACTCCACACAACAATTGCGAGGCGGCAAAGGAGCACCTTCAGCGAGAGAACGCTGCACTCCATGCACGTCTTGAAGAGCGCTCGGACTCTATAACAGCCAAGCTGACAGATCTTTGTGCCCGCATGGTTGTGGTGGAAGAAGAGCAATTCTACCCAGTACATCGACGAGTCGAACAGGTTCAGTGGCAGAACAAAGATTTCATTCGGGATCATGATCCGCAAAGGGAACATCATT
The DNA here is from genome assembly GCF_003144195.1 of Ceraceosorus guamensis. Taxonomy (NCBI): domain Eukaryota; kingdom Fungi; phylum Basidiomycota; class Exobasidiomycetes; order Ceraceosorales; family Ceraceosoraceae; genus Ceraceosorus; species Ceraceosorus guamensis. The sequence goes on from NW_020290056.1 coordinate 51,619, forward strand.
CATTGCACCCGACCCATTCCCTGACATGTGTGACATGTCTCATCGCCCCACAGAAAGCTACGAGATCGGACCCAAGACGCGTGCGAAGGGTAGAAATGTTCGTCAGCAAGTCTGGGTCGCAGAACACGCGCTGGAAGATACGCTTGACTTTGGATATCCAGCGGTGACATGAGCACAATCGCAGGCAACTCACCTTTCTCGAACTCCTCTTCCGCCACACTTCCAGCACAATCGACCTCCAATCCTTGGATCGCCCGGTCTCACAATGACAGCACCTGGCGGTGGCCGACCGTAGGTCCTTCCAAGGCTGGCCAAGTGAGACCCGTAGCCTCCACCCGTGCCGGAGGTTTGAGGTACAATGTAAGGACGTGGACCTCCTGGGTATCCCGTTGGATTGTGATGCGGCTGATGGTGCTGTGTCGCGGGATGAGCAGTGGGGTGTGAGTGAAAAGAGCCGTGATCATAGGCTCCAGGTGGTGCGGGCGAAGGACCGGGCGGCGGCCCGGTCGGACTAGCATACTGTTGTGAAGAAGGCGGAGGCGAGAATGCGCTTGCATTACTTGTTGAAACGCCACCTGGTTGGAGTGTACCCGTGCCACTCTCGGATCCTAAGCGCTGCGGAGGCAATCGCATATCTGGACGGACTCTGGCAACTTCATCGTAAGCAGGCGGTGCTTCGCCATCGCCATCTCCTTCGGCTTCAGCCAATCTGGCTTCTTCCGTACGATTTGTTCTCGGCGGCTGAGGTCTTGGTCTTGGTTGAGGAGCAGAAGCCGGCGACGGGGAAGGGGCCGCGTAAGCGCTCGGTTGGGCCGCAGATCCTCGTAGGACCGGCAAGACGGGGTTCGAGTAGAATGACAAAGCTCGCGAAGAGCCAGACCGCCAATCTGGCAGGCCTCTTTGCAGCTCGAGCTCAGATGCAGTGCGAGGATTGAGAAGAACCCGCACCACTTGCTCAGGGTACTTGAGTCCGTACGACGACCAGCAACGACTACACGGTTTCGAGGCATCTCCACCTTTGTAGCCCGTATTTGAGCCTGGACAGCAGATTGAGAGATTGACGTGTCAGGAAGCTCATGGGGACGCTCTGCTCCGAATTCAGCCTCACTCAGCCAGAGACCGAACAAGAGTGTGCTCTAAACTTTCATCGTACGAAAGGCCACTAAAATACTCACATTTGTGGCACTGCTGTCCTCTTGCTACGACCAGCAGGCGGTCTGCATTTAGAAGTGGTTGCCCGTACGTCGCCCGGCTGCGGGGCCAGTACCCCTCTGGAATTGGATCTGACACAGCAAGCTGCTCCACCAAGGCCCTATGAGGCGCTCCGTTTGCCGCGCTAGAGCGACGGAGAGACGGATGACGAGGAGGTGCAGCAGCAGTGCTTGCAGTGCTTGAGGCGCTCTGTTCAGTGCCGGGAGGAGGACCTGGAGGAGGGGCATAAGTAGCGGACGTAGGCGAAGCTGAGGTGCGCAAGGATCGGGACCTTCCGTCAGCATTGGAGCTGAATCACTTGCAAGCCGCAGCCCGCCGGAGGGTCGGCTAGAGAAGCGCTGTTTCAAGAGTTTCTTCGCACCAGTTCTTGCACTGGGAGCCGCCGGGGAATGCCAAGAGCGCTCGAGCTCTCGCGCCCGACCACCGCATGTCGGACGATTCGAGTGGCGCGGGGAGCCGCGTGTATGCCATCATCGACTCACCAATATTGGAACTTCGCTGAGTCGACTCAATCTCAATCTCTTCACCTCGAGCCAATCTAGCTGCGATCTCGGCATCCCGGGAAGTGTCTGGCAACACGCTCGGATCCGTGCTCGATACAGCAGCAGAAACCTGCAGAGGGACGGGTGTTGAGGTGTTCAGGGTCGTCGGTACAGGTGGTTCTGTGGGGCGTCGAGGAGGCAGATTAGGAGGCTGAGCGCTGGAGTCTGTCGCGGCTGATGAGGCAGAAGTGGTTGGCCCTTCGCTGTTTGCCTGCGCTCGCGCTGAAGCAGCAGAAGATCCAACCATGGGTGGGCTGACCGAACTGGTGGCAGCAACTTGCGCTTGCGCTTGCAGTGACGGCTGCAAGGGATTCTGATTGTCGAACATTGCGCTCCAATCATCCTCCAGCAAGGAGCTCGACGTTTGGCTTTGGGATGTTTGCCCTGACCCCACTGTACCCGCACTACTAAGAGCCGTGGTGAGGGGTTGGCTGTCGCTGTTCAGGCCGCCGAGAGTATTTGAGAAAGTGGCAGCATTGTGCGCTTGCGATGGCTGGGATAGCGTCATGCTGGATGAAGAAGGCTGAGCAGCTGCCACGACTGTGTGCGGTCGCGCATGCTGGTCATCACCATGGCTAGAGGCGACGGCTTGACCCAAGACGTGATCGAGGTCCTTCATGTCTGGGAAACGCTTCTCTGCTCCTTCAGGCTCGTGCTCGTGCTCGTGCTCAGTCAGCCCGCTGCGTGCCGACGATGAAGCTGGCAGCACTGGACCTTTTGTTTGTGGTGAGAGGGCCAAGGATGGGGAAGTAGCAGCTATCCCAGCACCTGCCGGTCTCATTCCCACTTCAAAGGCGCTCAGCTGCACTTTTGGCCTTTCGCCATTGTCATGGTGATTGCGTGGCGCTGCAGTCGAAGTGCTGGCTGTTTCGTCATCGTGCGAGCTTGCATCTCCTCTAAAGGGATTGTTCGACCTGAAAGAGGAAGCGTTGGAGCTGGATGCTGCGGATTGCCCAGTCATTTGATGCTGAACGTGTGCGCTCATGTCGACGACGCAATCACCAACGCTCGGGTCGCGAAGGCCGGGTATTGATTGTTGGCAAGATGACTGCGCGTGACCTCATCGACACTGTCACAAGTGTGAATGATGGCCTGCTTGGTCGATCAGCGTGAGTGCTCGCAGCGAATCGTGTCAGTTGCGCGATGATCACCAGGATTGTAAGCTGTGCTGGTCGAGGCACACGAATGGGGACTTGGTGATTGCTGATTTGACTCGTGATGCGTACATGGCGTTATGCTGAATTGCTTGGCGCCCTTAATTCCTGCTGCCCGCTTCAAATAAGTCATCTTTGTCGTGCGCCCCACCGCGGCCGGGTGCTGCACCCCGGCGCTGCTGCGCGCTGCTATGCATGCATGCATGCGTGATCTTGCGCCTCCACCTCAAGGGCCTTATCTGGTGTTAGGTTGCGCTGCAGTCATTAGTCACGTGCACATACGATTTGGACCTCATTTCTGATTTTGATTCAGGTTTCAAAATTCACGATTCAAATTCTTTTTTGTAAATTTCTTGATTCCCATTCGTGATTCAAGAATTTTGCTTCAAAGCCGTGTACTCGCCGTCAACGTGCACTTGATCATCACTCTGGATAGTCATGCCGCATCCTTCATCGAAACCGAAAGAGGATCTTGACAGATTCGCGATTGTTGTTGGAGATGGAGCGCGCACAGAGCAGTCGTTGAGCGGAGCTCCGTGTGAAGTCAAGCCCCACCGAGCTTTGGCTGTATGCATGTGCAGTAGCCCTGCTTGTGGAGTCTACAGTGGTGAAGCTCTTGTCAGGTCAGCCAAGTCAATCTCAGTCTGCAATTCGGAAATCGCTTCCACTCAAAGTCAAACTTTTCCGCCAGCAAACTCATGACGGAAAGAGGATGAAGAAGCTCATGGCGGTGATCACGCATGGCTGCATGGCTTCGCTTCGAGCAGCATGCAGCATGGCGTGCTCACGAGCAGCTTTTGTGACCCACGCTAGCTCGTCGCAGCCACGAAGCGAGGGAGGCCGTGCGGATGTGGCCACCGAAGGAATTTGACTGCCTGCTTCCCGTTGGAGGGTACAATGTTTGTGCAGACGCAACTCTCAGCAAATGCGTGCATCTCGATTCACGTTGAAGTGGAAAAAGAGGACGACCAAGTGATCCCGGCAGAGCAAACGCGATTGGGATGAAATGTGATTCGTAGGCGTCTGCGAGTGTAGAATCGCAATCTACAAATCCTTGCCGACCTTGTACTGCAACAGACGGCCTCAGCTGCATCAGCTGAGGCTGCAAGTCGTGCGCATCATACTCAACTCTATTCCGACATGCTCACCTGACTCAAATCAGTATCGGGCTCCAACTGACCATTCCTCTGGTTCCTCTTTGCGCCAAAGAAGGTGTAGCTCAGCACCACTTCCTTCACATCCCTCGCCGAAGGGTCCTCCATCACATCCCGGTCTATGAAAAAGAATACTGGCAGATCGACCTCTTCGCCTGCAAGTAGTCTCTGCTCCTCAAAGCAAAAGCATTCCACCTTTGCAAAGTAGGGAGCGATCTGCGATGCAGCGCAATCGTTGATGATCATTAGTCTGGCTCATTCTCATGCGAGTATAGCCTTGACGCAATGTGCGCCTCCCATGCGACACCCGCTGGCAGGCAGGCTGGGCTCACCTTGTCTGGCGCTACATTGTACGTGGCGATGCCCGTGATATCCTTTGCACCCTTGTTCCAAGCCTTGTAGAATGCCAGGGCAGTCTCTCCGGGCAAGACCCAAATCTCCTTTTGACTGGGTTCGAACTTCCACGGCAGAGCATCGCTCGAGTCTGCATTGAAGGTGACTCGAATCCTTTGCGTCTCTTTGCCTGTGCGCGGATCCAGCCATGCTGGGATGAGGTGCGTGGGCGCATACCTGCCCAGGCCCACGATGGGAGTGCCGCTGAAGCCGGTCTGTGCGCAGAATGCTCGGTATAGCGGCACCGCAGCGTACGTCACACCCACGCCGAGAATGAACTTTGCAAAGGCGCGCGTGCTAGCATGTCAGCTTTGCTTGACTCTTGCTTGATGTGTGGGTGGTGTGCGTGTGCGCGTGCGTGTGCGTGGATGTGTGTGTACGCGCGCCGGCTGCACTCACAGTGGCTGCAGTGTACAGCAGCAAGCTGTTGTTCCTTTGCGAGTAGTACGCCCTCCTTCGCTCCTCCTCCAATCGAGCTCGATCTGATGCGCTTGGACCTGTTCGCGGTGCAGAGGGTGTGGGAGCGGGAGAGGCGCGCGTGGTGGTAGTGGAAGCATGGCGTGCAGCCACGAGGTGCGACGGCGACCATGCAGGGCGTGTTGAGCGAGATGACGAGGCGGTCGCAAATGGCATGCTACGAGAAGATGCGCATTTCGAACAGAGTGGCCGCAGTGAACTGTCATAGCCTGATGATCTGGCTGAGGAGCGGGCTGGGCGGGGCAGAACAGTGCGAGTGAAGAAGATGCCTCGCAGCGCCTGGGAGTGGGAGGACATGGCTGTGCGCGCGCCTGTCGAGGACGAGATGGTGGCGGCAGCCATGGTGGCAGGTAGGGAGAGACAGGTCAAGACCGAGTCGTGCTTTTGGACGACCAACATCGAGCAAGTCGACTTGCTGGGAATCAAATCAAGAATCACAATGATGAGTCACTCAATACGGTACGTACCTGCTTGACTCAAAACTCAAAACTGCACTCAGACTGCCTGGCTCAATCAATGAATCACCATGCATGCAGCTGCACCGGATGGAAATGTCACGTGATACATCCTCACCCAATCACTTTGGCGTCACGATTCGTCATTCACATCATTCACGATTCTCGATACTGCAAGTGCGCGCAAGCATATGAACTACTCAGACAGCAGGACATCGAGCCAAGAGACGAGTAAGTGAAGCCATGAGACATGGACTGGGAGGGGGACATGAAATTTGGTGGAGAAAGTCTGAATGGCGAGTGCCGTTCCACGGGGTCTAGGACGAGCAAGAGGGCATGCCAGTGTAGAGCGGTCTTCCAATGGTGCACAGCCTAGCCGCCTCCTCTCGGTGCTGAGGTTCTCCCACATCTTCGCTGCCCCACTCATTGAAGGGCTCGTAGCACATCTGCACATGATCGATCACAAAGGCGAAGACATCAGCATGACGGAGCGTGTCAAAAAGTGAGCGCAAGGAGCACGACTCACATTCAATACGCGCTGCAAGAAATCGGTATCGTACTGCCTCTCTAGTCGGTCGACTACCTCATCAGTGACCCAATTCCTCAAGACAAACTTTGGATTCTTGCTCTTCATATGCTTCGTGACTTCATTCGGAGACCTATTTTGATCCTTTATGGCCTGTCCAAGCACCTCGAGCCACTTCTGAGCTTGATCCTTCTTGACGGCTCTTGCGTACGCTGGAATAGTGGCCTCGTCGAGCCACTGCGTGCTGAATGCCTCTGCCGCCTCTTTAGCATCTTTGGAGGCGAGCAGTGCAGGAAAGTCGCAGAGCTTTCGCAGGGAGTTGGTCAAGTCTGTATCTTCCAGCACGTCAAGCAACGGGTCGATCAGGTACTTTTCTACATTCTCGTCCGCTGCAGACTTGGTCGTGGCATCCTTGACCAGGCCCAAGCGGTCTCTCCAGCCATCGCGATAATGCTCCTCCAAAGTCGTCTTGAAGAGCTCCTTTACCGACTCGCGTGCTTTCTCTTCACCCTCGTCGGAGAGCATCGTTAGTTCCTTCTCGGGCAGATCGAGCAGTTCGCCAGGCCTGACAGCTCTGCCGCTCTTCTCTTCGAGCGCGATCAAGGGGCTCAAAACGAATGTCAAATGCTCAATGGCAAAAGCGCCGGCTGATGGTTGATTCTTGTATCTGCGTGGCAATCAAACATCCGTTGTGAGAGTCAGCGAACATCAAATCATTAAATCGCCGCAAGGCGCATGCTCACACGTAGCGCCCCTCGCCATCACTTTTGTTGCTGGAAGCTGCCTTGTCTACAATGTCGATGAAGCCATATGGTCCGTAGTCTATGGTGAGACCTAGCATGCTAATGTTGTCCGTGTTCATGACTGGCGTTGGTCAGGAAGAAAAGAGCGAGCAAATGTCGCAAGATTAGAGCAACGATCCTGGGCTGCATGAAATACGACCCTACTCACCACCATGTAAGAAACCATAGACTTGCCAAAGAGCAATGGTTCTTGCGTTCCGCCTCGCAGCCTCCTCGACCAATATCCTAGCCCAAGGTTTGCCATCCGTCAAGTCCCAGCCATAGCCAATCCTCGCCACCCACTCTCCCAAGGCCCTGACGGATTCCCACTCGCCGCGCGAGGCTTGGTGCTGGAAAGAGCCGACGCGTAACCAGGAGCGAGCAAGTCGTGTGCAGATACCTGCTGTTTGAGCTTTCTCACGTATCACCTTGAGCTCTGGCAAAGAGACGAGCGCGAGAGCTCTCGATGACGGGATACCCAGGGCAGCGACGCTGCCAAAAAAAAAAAAAAAAAATCGAATTGTGAATGTCAGCGCGAATTCCACTTGCCAATTCCCTTGCTGCCGTAGCTGTTGTGCTCACGCTTCCGATCCGAGGTACTCTCGCGTGGAGCTTGCAAGAGTGGCAAGGCCATCCGCAAATCTGGAGTAAGGTGTGCGACCAGCACCCTTGAGCTGAACCTCCGTGCGAGGCTCCGGTGTCTCGACTGAGGTCAAGAGAGGGCGCGTATAAGCCCGCGCTCGGCTCTCATGGCCTCGTGCGGCACTACTCACACAAAGTGATGGCGCGTCCGTCACCGAGCTGCCCAGCCCATACGCCGAATTGATGCCCAGCATACGCGTTGGCCCAAGGAGCATACTCTGAGTTTTCAGCTCTCTCGACTCTTTCCTTCTCTCTGCGCTGCCACCTCTCCTTGGAAGTCTCTTCCTCCGACGGTTGCACGGGCTTGACGATCTGATCAGTAGCGAAGCGAGCACCAATGACTCGACCGCTCAGCACATCGCTTAGCAGCTGTCGAGAGTGCGCTGGTCCGTCTTGTTTCGAGACCGACGCCGCTTTAGATCCGCTCGTGTACGCTTCGGCGTCGCGCACGCCTTGATGAGATTCGATCCATTCTTGAGCATCGCCAATGTCCAGGCCTGGCAAATGCTCCTGATGAGCCCGACTCGCCACGCCAAGCAATCGAGCAGATGGATAGTCCTCTTTCTCTCTGCCCCGAGGCAAGTACGCTTGAAGACCTTCGTCTTGTTTCGCATCATCTCGAGCTTTGAGAGGCGCATACTCCCTAAGCAGCACCTCGATCCTCTTTCCCGCTTTTTCCTGCTCCGTCAGCGGACCACTCTCGCCCACCTGCTCTTCCCTTTCCAAGATCTCGTTTGCATGCTCGATTTCCTTTTCCGTGAAGTCATAAGGAAAGCTTAGGGGCAGAGGATCGACAAAGGAGAAGAGCGCTCCGCTGCCTATCGCCCTGCTTCTACGCGTGGCGGAAGGTGCGGAGTTGGGACCTCCCAAAAGGCTCGAAGCGCTCGGAATCGCGGGGTCCGATAGCAATTGCGACTGCAGTCTGTCAGAGACGGGCGGCAGTGGCAAGCGCAAGATGGGCACGCGCTCGCTTGGCTGCTCTGTCGACACCATGGCGCTCGTAGAGATTTGCCGACCGAAAGTCGCAGCGCGAATTGGACGTAATGTGATGCCTGGTAGCTGCGCAAATCTCGATGGATGAACGACTTGCATAAGCATATGTGTGACTTGGTCCACAGCTTTGCGTGATGCTTTGCTGAGTGGGGGTCAGTGATCTGAGAATGGACTCGTGACTGCATTCAAAGACGAGATGGTGTTAGCTCTTTCGGCAGTCGTGAGTGCATGGCCCAAGGAGAAGGGTTGTGCTGTGGACGGCAACATCCGCAAGATCAGGCCGCCAAGTGGAGGCCGTCCAAAGAAATCGCGTGATGTGCTTGTGCATGGCGTGGCAGTCAGTCACGAGTGCGCGAAGGTTCTCGACCACACGGCTTGACTCACTCACTCGCACGAGAAGGCCCGGCGAGAGAAGGAATGCGAATGCAGCCAAAAACGTCAGATTCCCCCTCGCAAGCTTCATACCCCCTGTCTGCTGCGTAGCGTAGCGCGGTTGTGTGCTCACCGGAGCAGAGCTGCAAAGCATGAGATTCGTAAAGCGTTGAAATCGCGATAGTGCTATAGTGGCTGTACAGGGCTTTCAATGCTGCTGTGAACGTTGTTCTTGGAATCGTGAATGCTATTCGTGACTGATGTGAAGGTGGTACATGATGATGAAGAGTGCGAGGTTCGCCTTGACGTGGTGTGGTGCAGCACGGTCGTCAACAAAACCTTTGAGGAGTTGCGTTGCATGCTGGGCTGTGCGCGCTTGAAAACAAGCTACATGTTCCGGCTTGGACCATACAACCGACGTGAATAGTCTACGTGCTCTTATCGTGCGCAGCTGAAATATAGTGCTGCTTGTGTCCTCAGCCAAGCTTTCGTGCGATGGCCAATGATGTGGGTAGCGGAGGCTGTGGAGCCCAGAGAACGAGTGGCCGAATGGATGCCATGATGGCCATGGCATGGACGATCGTGCCAAACTTTGAGCGTGACTGCGCATCACTGACATTCGTGAATGCCAGTCAGTAGCAATGAAGAGGGCGGGTGGTCTGGACAATAGAGCAGTTAAGGTGCGTCTGTTAGCGTGTGTCGCACTCATAAGCAAATTCGCGCGCATACAGCCACATGAACTTTCAATCCCCCTTGTATGCGTCAGCGTAACTATGACATTTTTTACGCTTTCATCGCTCATAAGAAGAGCAGGGCGCGAGTTCAAAACTCAGCAAGCCCCATGCCTCCAAAGCTAAGCGACATTTGGGAAAAATTTTGCATCTTTCGCACATCTAGCAACGCCGACCCCATGGCCCATCACCAACTCACATTCTTGTCTTTTGAAGATGATCGATGCACTACGAAGCCCGTGCCTCTCTTTGTTTCTCCACGTCCAAATTAGCTGCCAATCTAGCCAGCGCACCTCCTACCAATCCGCTGCCTCCTCCACTACTCGCAGCCGCCGCAGCATCACCAGCTCCGGCAGCTGCCGTTCTCCTCTCAAAGTTCTCTATAAAGGTACCGAGCATCGCTGAAGCGTCGTCGAGGGACTCCGAACGTTCTTCTACGATTCGTAGACGTAGAGGAGGATCGAGTGGTAGATCCATGATGAGAGGAAAGCAGAAGCTAGACGAGGAAAGCTTGTGTGCGCAGTGAGGACGAGCAAAACTTGGAACGCGATTCGCCTGAAGTGATGCTCGGTCTCGCGCTACCACAAGGAGCCGCGAGCTGATGAAGAGCGAGGTGCGATGGGAAGAGTGAAAGAGCCGACAGACGCGCTTGGTGAGAGGTGGAAGCAGACGCATAGAGCACGCACGGCAAACTCCTTATTCCTGCACACGCAGACAAATTTTGTGGCACGTGGTGCTGCTGGGCTTAGACGCGCGCATCGATCGCCTGACTCGTCAAGACGCGGCCACCGCGGCAGTCACGCGTCACGAATCGTGAATGATGAATCTTACCCACCTCACACGCATCTTTCGACCAGCTCCGACAATCACAATCTGAATCGATGTTTCTCTGACCCCAGAAAGTCTCCCAAATGCAGGTCAAAAGCCAGCGATCTGGACCGAGATGATTCGCTCATTCCCTCTTGCTTGAGTGACGCGAGATACAGCAACCGCGCAACTGTACTCGTGATCAAATCTGCGCGAAGGGTTGAAAGATGACATTGGATCACAGGCACGGAGGCCAAGAAAAATAGCGGACGGCCAATCAAGGCGTCAACGCCCCAAGAACAAGCGATCGAGATCAGCAAAGGAGAGAGAGAGTGGGGGCAAAGATGTGACGATGACGCGCAGATCAGCGCGTAATAGTGACAACAGGAGCAAAGTGACTACACAACACAAATCAAAGAGTAAGGACGGTGTGGGAGGACATTCGAAGTGTCCTATGGAGTCAAGTTCGAGTCGAAGAGGCGTTCGAAACACTGCGGAGATGGCAGCAGGGCTAGACTGCTCAGACGACTGAGTGCATCGTGTGAAGTTTTGTCGATAGCGCGACGAGCCGGCTAGCTAGCATACTGGCTGCTAGCGCGGCTGTCCCTCTCGTGTCCGCTGCGAGCATGCTGAGACCGACGGTTGTCGTTGCCAAAGGGATCAGCTTGGCCGCTCAAGAGGTCTTCGCCATGCTGTGCATACTCGTCGATAGATTCAGCATCGTGGTCGACGACGACGACCGAGGGAGGTGCAGACCTCTCGATGATCGAATCCCTCCCAAATTTGACCTTGGTATCGCGTCGAGGTGGGTCTTGGACTGCATCCTTGAGCTGTGGTTGCGTATCAGATCCAACAGAGTCTCTGAAAGGTCCACTGTCAATGTCCGAGGTGGCATCGAGGAAAGGATCAGAGCCGGTCGAGTAGCGTGCGACACGAGTTCCTCTTTGCAGCTCCTTGTAGGGAGAAAAGGACTTGGAGGCGCTCACAGCTGCACCGGCAGCATCCATACCAGGCTGGCGCGATTGGTAGCCGTTGTTCTTGGTGACACTTCCGTCGTAGTACATGTACTCTGTGCGGTTAGTGGAAGAAGCCTGCTTGCGGTGGCGAGCTCTGAACTCTTCGCGAGATATGTAGCGCGCAACACCGCCAACGGAAGAGAGAGAAGCATGCTGAGAGGAGGTGGTCTGACTGCTGCGGTCTGCGCTGTAGTTGGAATGAGACGCCGCCGAGGAGGTCTTCGCTCCGAATGTGCCGGCAGCCGCTGTGCCGTTGCCGTGGCCGGCAAGGTTGTCTTCCATCTCCTGCATGTAGTGATTGAGACCAACACTGTGAGCGTGGGAAGTCTCGGCCTCAGAATTGATGGACATGTGAGTTTCGCGTGATTCTGCCGTCTGGTACGCATCTGTCCCGCTTATGCGAGAGCCGGCTTGTGCCGAAGGGAGATTGTAGAATTGGCCTGCCGCGTTGTTAGAAATGCCAGCTGCCATAGCGGGAGGTGAAATTGATCGGACCTCATCCGAGTACGAAGGGGCCATGCTCAGACGCGCGTGATGACGCTCGCTCATGTGAGGCTCTTCCGCCTCGTCGTGGAAGGGGTCTTGAGCAGCGTTGTCATCCGTGCCATCCGCTGCACCGTAGTAAGTCGTTGTGGGTCGTCTGAGCCAGCTTTCTCCGCTGAGACCCTTGGCGTTGCGGCTTCCGGCGACGGTGTAACCCGGATAGTGACTAGCTCTACGCTCCTTGACAGCATTTCGGCGTCTACGCATGACGATGAAAACTAGAAGAGCACCCGCAATGAGGGCGGCAACGATGCCGATCGGTACACCAATCTTCGACCCGTCCGATTTGCCCGGATCTGGAGAGTTTGCATCCACGACGGACGGTGTGGTGTGACCACCGTTGCCATCTGGGAGACCTGTGCTCGTTGGAGCAGCGACGATTGATGTCTGAAGGCTTCCGTTGGCGTCCGTGAAGCTGATGGTCTGCGATGCGCCATTCACATCCGCGGCACGTTGCGCATCGCTCGCTATCGACGTCGAAGCAGAGTCGTCGTCGTCCTGAGCGGCTACAACGCCTTCGGAGCCAGGACTCGAGCTGCTGTTGGCCCCCGTGCCGCCGGCGTTGGAGTTTGAAGCGCTGGTGCGCTGCGCATCAGCTGGTGCCTGATCACTCGAGGCGGCAGAATTGGTGCCTTGCCTGCTGTCACCTTGGCCATTAGAGCTTGGCGCGCCGCCTCCGTCAGAAGTGTTGCCCCTGTCGCTAGCTCCAGTCCCACTGTTGCCGGAGCTCTGCCCGCCGCTGTGGTTATTGTTGTTGTTGTTACCGTTGCCAGAAGATCCGCCACTGTTACCTCCATTGTCCCCCTTCCCGGCTTCTCCACCGCCACCACCGCCACCTCCACCACCGCCACCGTTGTTGTTTCCTCCATTGTTGGAAGGCGGAGCTGGCTGTGGGGAAGGTTGGGGTGCTGGTTGCGGGGAAGGTTGAGGCTGAGGTTGCGGCTGCTGCTTATGCCCTCCAAGCAAGCCACCGACGAGGTCTCCAACACCGTTCAAAACGCCGGAGATGAGCCCTCGCTCGGCCAACTCAGAAGCTTGCACGTCATCGTCGCGCAGCCCGAGTCCACCAACGACGCTGGCCACAATTCTGACAGCGTCGCCCGCTACGTGACCCACATTGTTCACCGCAGCAACGGGAAGATTGACAGCATCTCCAACTGCAGCGCCGACGTCCCTCTTGAGCCCGAGGCCAGCAGCGCCACTTGCTGCAATCTCAACAGCGTCGCCCGCGACATGTGCCACGTCGTACACGATCGCTGGGGGAAGATTGATAACGGCTTCGACGACCTTTCCAGCGTCTCTCTTGATGCCCAGTTGACCGAGTGCGGGTGTGGTCTTCAGCAGAACGTCGCCACCAACGTGCGCGACACTATTGACTACGTCGACTACTCCATTGAGGGCGTCGCCTACAACATCGCGTTCGAGAGGTCTGACAGCTTCCAAAGTGCGCTTGTGTCGGCGACGCATCATGCCGGCCGAGGCAGTCGTGGTGTCCATCTTGATGATCTTGGAAAGAGGGGGGCGAGGATGCAAAGAGTGCTGAGGATGAAAGTCTACTCTGTCGTTATTTTGCTGAGATCAGCGTGGTCCGGAAGCAAAAGAATGTGTTTCGATCAAAGAAAGGGAAAGTAAAGAGCGTATGGGATGAAAGGAAAGGCACAGTCAGACGACTACAGGTATGTCTGGCCCCAGCGAAAGCTGCGCTGCCTGTTTTCGACTGACAAGTGCAAGTTTGTGTGCACAAATCGTGGAGAGGGGGCGCCAATGAGGGTATGAGGATGGCGGGAATGAAGGGATCGAGTGCGGTCAAGGCATGAATGAAGGAGTTTGCGCACACGCCCACTGACCGACGCTCGTATAGAGGCGCTCAGAAAGGCGAAGTTGCACAGCGCGATCGGGGCGCAGAGCCTAAGCAAGACGCTTGTGTTGAGGTGGTAGCAAGCAGTTGGACCGCAACTCGATGCATGGCAGAGGGTCCGCACGCCTTTGCGCTGCTTGACAGACCCATTGCGAATGCTTTGCGCCGAGGCGTTTGGCCCACTAAGAACGTTGCACTGACAGACCTCGCAGCGGCTCAGCGGCGATCAGACACCTCTCTCTCTCCAACCGAAGGCCTAACCTCAGTCATACGGGAGTCGGTGTGCAGAAGGGCCAGCAACGGGGCAGCGGGTGACTGATGAGCTGCTGTATGGACGATGCTATTATACATGTTCCTGCGCCCCCCCCCCTCGCTGCATTCGCACAAGACCACGAGTCCTTCTCGATCCAAAGAAGCACTTCAGCACTCATCCAAAGCATTGCGATGAGCTTATGCAGAGCTGCAGGATGTGCCACGAAGCACGCGCATGCATGCTCGTGCACCACCTTTGGCCATCGCATCACAGGGAGAAGGAGAAGGTGGGGCTATAGCTGCAGCGGACGAGCTGCACTTGCCAAGTTGATTGCACGGAAGCAACGCCATGCACATGCAGCAATCACAATTAATGCAGCCTATAAGCCCTGCGTCCACGCCTTGCTACACTTGCCTCCAGTTGTACGAGCACGAGCAAGAAGGTAAGTGCGGATGCACATATGCTGCTGCCCCATCATAAATGCAGCATGGATCTCCGACGTAGCAGTGATCTTCTCCTAAGAGCTCCTTGATGGATGCAGTGCATAAAGTCAAGACGGGCCCCACGCGCCTAGCAGTAGTAACCGCACCTAGCAATTAGTCGTTCGAGAAGCTGCTGTCACAATAAATGATCATAGGTGCGTTTGCAACTGGCGGTCACCATGCACAAATTTTTTCAGCATAAGCGCGCGCGGGCTTCCCGCCGAGGCGGGTGCGAGCCACGAGTCACGAGTGCGCAGCGATGAGCAGCTGACTTGACAAAGGCCTTCAAAAAAGACCCTGGACCACCGATCTGCAAATGGGCTGCCAACCCCCTGCCTGGAGGCTCTGGCGAGTAGCAACGCCCTTTCGACCTGAAGTACTGATTCCCACCGCAGTCTGGGAATGTATCAGTATACCCTGCCTGTTTAGAAAGGTGCTCTGCAATCATGCGAATGAGGCATCACGCAGCTCCGTTTCGAGCAGCGGCGCAAGACGATGATATTGGCGCGCCCAATCGTGGATGCAAGGTGAAAGAGAAGTATATAAGTACAACAGACATCGGGGCTGCAAGAGGCAGACTAGCATCGCTCATGCACTGCCCCTGTATGCCATCGAGTCCGACGGCTTGCCCATCTCGCTTCGGCTTGAGGTGTGAGACCGGGATGAATGGGTTGGTATAGGCCGCTTAAGGGAGGAATTGTCCAAACCGTCTTTGATGGACGGGCCAGCATGGCGCAAGGTCCGATCGGGCGACGTCTTGCCCTTTGTCGAATTGGGTGTGCTTCCTATCCCGGGTCCTTGATTCCACGGGCTTCTCCTCGGAGAGGGAATGGCTTGTTGTCTTGCGCTAGGAGTCATGATGCTGCCTTTTGCTAGCGTGCTACTAGCGACCGTTTCGCGGCTGTCCTTTTCACTTGAAACAGAGACGGGTATGCCGCCGACGTGCGTGTCCGACACGGCGCGACGAATGGAGCCCTTGTCATTGACGGTCGTTGATCCGGCCGATCTAAGCTGCTCCAACACTTCTCGCGCAAGCTCTCTAACAAGAACAGCGCCATCGTCTTGCGCAAGCTTCTCGATCACTTCAAGAAGTTTGTACTGAGCAATGAGCGCAGGATGCGAGTCGCAGAGCAGCTTGGTGAGCCTAAGAAGACCAAGACGAACGACGGCCTTGCTGTGATCAAGTCGCTTGATCAAACGTTTGATGAACGCCGACGACTTCGCCATGGCAGAGGTGACGCCATGTGGTGATAGACGCAAGATCTTGAGATAGGGCTCGAGCAGATTTTCGAACCCACTCGTCGCCGTAGTGAAGACTCCAACGAGACGATCGATGGAAGCGCTTTGGAGCAGAGCGTCTTCGACGGGCGCCGTCTCCTCCAGCAAGTAGATGTGAATCGCTTCCAGCGCCTGACCTTGCCAGTACGGATCTTCAAGGAGCTCGAGGTAGAACTGAACACCGCCTCCATCCCGATTCATCGCTTTCCGCGTCGCCTTGCCCGCGTGCGCAAAGTCGCAGAGAATTGGCAGCGCGAATTGCTTCAACGGGGACTTGCTCCTCACAACCTGTAGCAAATGTGGTATGACACCAGCGCTAGCAGCTTCCTCCTGTCGAGATTTGTTGAGACGGCAGAGAGAAAAGGTGGCGCTGAGCACCTGATTGATGATCTCGCTGCTGTGGGCACCCTCTGCGCGTTCACCGAGAACTCGCACCAGAGTTGGAATGGTGTCTGCCTTCTGCAGCTCATCCAGGATTGAAGTTCCGCCCATCGATAAGCACTTTATGCTCTTCAACAGGAGCGTCAGTGGCTTGCCGTCAAGCAAGAAGCAAGCCTGCAGCATTCGTCGCAGGACGCCACGAGTGGCTACCTTCGTCTTCAGCCAAGAGTCCGAGTTCGAGAAGATGAGCAGGGTCTGGAGGACTTGTTCCTGCGCAGTCATTGCATACTCGTGCTCCTTGTCTTCGATCACCAACAGCAAGACAGCTGACAGCGGCTCCAGCAAACCCTCCAAGGCGAGCATGCGGCAAAAGTCGTTTCGAGATGCTTGCAGCTCCAATACGCTGTTGATACAACCGATGCCCAGCCAGACCAGTTCCTTTTGGCTCTGGTCAGAGTAATCCTCAATAAGATCCACTAGAGTCTTGAGACCGCGGCAAGACAGGACAAATTGAAGCGTAAGGCTGGAGGCCGAGCACATGGAGTAGATAAAGTGAGCAGCCTCAAGCCGAATCTCGTGGGCAAAGCGCTTGGAGGTCATGCCCATGACGACAGGAATTGCACCTATCAGGCACAGGGTCTCTTGTGCGGCCGTGTCGTCGTAGATCAGCACGTTCAAGAGGCCTAGCGCTCGACTGAGCACAAGACGCGACTTGGTGACCTCCAGAAGCTGGACGACCGCCAAGGCTCCATGGGCCAGGAGCATTTGACGTCGCATCGCCGCTCCAGTATCCTCATCAAGCATCAGCTGCTCCAGCTGATCGCATGTGTCCACAAGCTGGTCTTCCGCGCTGTCGGCGCGCAGTGCTTCGACCAAATTGCTGACAAAGGCAGCGTTGCGCGCTTGCTTGTCGCGCGCCAGGTTGGCTTCGAGATCCCCGTCCTCGATAAGTTCGCCATCAATTTCCGCGAACGGGTCGTCGTCTTCGCCAAGCTCCTTCTCAAAGCTCCAAGTCTTAGTGGAGAGGCGATCAGTGAGGTGCAAAGTGCCGCTTGCTGAGCCATTAGGAGCTTGGACGGCTGTCGCATCATTTCGAACAGGTCAGCAGGAGACACTAGATCAGCGCAGACTTCTCTACACTCACGTCTCTCGCTCAGCTTCTGCTCGCCAAACACGTCCGAGTAGTCCTCCTCTCCATTCTCAGAGTACTTGCCGAGCGTCCGCCGCATCTCGCGCCACTTCGCGTCCTTCTCCACATTGACGCTGTTGCTGCGACTTTGGCTCGGGCTGCGCGTCGCGAAAGGACTGCTTGGCCGGGCAATACCATTTCGCCTGGCAAGACTGCCTGTGGGTGAGGTGGTGGGCGAAACGAGAGGGGAGAGTGGGCCCTGCCTTTGTCCCGAAGAATTCCTCTTACTGCTTGAGCCAGTACCAACGCCAGCAACGGCTTTGCTCGCAGTGGCAATGCTCTTGAGATCGTTGGGGTGAAACAATCTGGGTCCGACGCTGTTTTGCGCCTGCAGCTTGCGTATCCTCTCCGACAAATGCGAGTCGTCGTCAGCCGCAATGAGATCAGAGTAGTCCTCGACAGACTCATCACGATTGCGCAGAGACATAATCGGCGCAAGACTGGGTGGTCGCTGATGTCTCGTTGAGCGCCCAGGAGAACCCGAAGCTGAGGCTTTGGGCGGCGTGGGTGGTCCAGTGCGAGCATCTCGATTCATCGAGCGAACCTCCGCGGAGTTGCGGCTATCCTTTCGAGGCCGAATTGTGTGGAAGTTCTCGTCGAGCAAGTCCGCATTCTGAGCGCCTTGCAACGCAACGACCGGTGTCTTTGGGTTCTTTGGCGCACTCGAGGCGTCTCTTGCTGCCTGATTTCGCTTGGCGCCCCTCGCAGGAATGGTCTGATCCGCGTCTGGAGCAGAGGTCATTGATTTGTCAAATCCTGCAATCTTTGCAGTTGGGATACCCTCCTCAAAGTCTGCATCCCAATTATCGTCGGCTGTCTCCTGTGCGATCGGCGCTCCCGCAATCTCTCGTCTCGACTCCAGAAGCGATGTGGCCATCGGCGCGATGGCCGCAGTAGCGGCAGTGCGAGCAAACCCGATACCTTTGTCATTCGCAGCGACTGCGGGAGAGGTGGATGAAGTGCGGCTGACGGCGGCGTTTGAAGGCAAGGGTGGGGCTTTTGGGGTCACACCGAGCTCGCGCGCTCCGTTGGGCCTGCTGACGGAGCGAGTATTTCGTCTCGTCGGTGTTCGCTGAGTCGCAGCTGGTGAGAGGCTTGGAGGGCTGTGAGTATACGTAGGAGGGTGTGCTGCTCGCGCTTTGAAGGTACCACTGTCGACGCTCCTTCCCAGAGGAGGCAATCGTGCGGGCTCCTTCAAAGCTTCGTTCCACTCCTGCACGCTTTTGACTGCGTCGTCGTATATTGTTGCGTTTCGGCCACGCATGGAGCCATCACTTGTTATGGCTTCCAGCTGCTTCCGAGCATTGGCCATCCACGGGTGTTTCAAGAGTTTGCGGGCAGAGACTCTCAGGTTTGCATCCTTTTGGAAACACAGCATCAAGAAGTCTTTCACGACCTGCGAGCATATGATGAGCATGAGTCAGGGATCGAGCAGGGTGTCTAAACGTGCTGGCTCTCAAGCTGTCACTTACCGGACTAGCAGATTTAGGCAGGGGTGGACAGTCATCCTGCACGATGCGGAAGAGGGCTGGCATGGGGTCGAGGTCATGATATGGAGGCTTGCCTTCTAGCAGCTCTATAACGACACAGCCGAGACTCCAAATGTCGCTCGCAGTGCAAGCGCCGCTCTGGTCGATGACTTCAGGCGCCATCCAATATGGGCTGCCGACAACGGCGTAGTCGGACATGGCTCCTGTCCTTGTGGCCACTCCGAAATCAGCCAGCTTGACACTTCCGTCTTTTGTTGTTAGGATGTTGGCCCCTTTGATATCTCTGTGAATGACACCTTGGTCGTGGAGGTATAGCAGCCCTGCCAACACCTGGCTGATGTAGACTCCAACCAAGCCTTCTGGGAACTTTCCGAATCGCTTGCAAATGTGTTGCAATGAGCCATTCTCGCAGTATCTGCGGCATACCGAAGGGAAGGCAAAGATAAGGTGCGTTCATTGAGTAGCACACGGAGGCTCCGAGCACTGCTCTGTGCTCACTCGAGAATGATGTAGAGATAATCTCTCGTCTTCTCCGACCCTTTGTATTTCACAATGTTCGGGTGCTGCGTGCAGGGATGTAAGCGGGGTGAGCTGAGCAGCTTCGGACAGAAAGCTCACGACCCCAAATACACGCACCTTGAGATTCTTCAGCAGGTCGATCTCGGACTGCGCGCATCACAGCAGTGTGTTAGAGCGCAGACTGACCACGACCCATCGAGCGCGAGCTTTTGGTGTATTCCTCGCTTCCGGATGGACTCACCATGATCTCTCCCAGCTCGCTACGAGGAATGTTTGTGAGCTGGATCTGCTTGATGGCCACCGTCTCTCCCGTGATCCAGTTCAGTCCTCGAAACACGCTCCCGAATGCACCTCTTCCCAGGCAATCGCCGAGAGACTAGCGCAGGCGCAGAGCAGCGAGCAATGATCAGTCGCCGTTTAGATGGGCACCACTTCGCCTTCTTGCACTCACATATTTGCCGATCTGGGCATGCGCAGGCGCATTCATGCTGCCACTAGAGATTTGTCTAGGCGCTGCATTGAAGCCGGCCACGTGTGAAGGCGTACCCATACCGATGCCAGCAGTGTCCGACCCTCGCCTGCCCGAGCTGCTGGATGGTCGCGACATCTTGGGAGGCACAGGCGGCCCGCCAAACCCCAGAAGAGAAGGGGTCAGCTTAATCTGAGGCTCTGGCGCTGAGGTTGAGGCGGCCGCTGAGAAGTATGACGAGATGCGGTTGTCACTCGACCTGCTTGCGTTGCTGTTGGTCGATGACCATCGACTGATTTCGTTCTTTCTCGCTCTCGTGAAGTCATCAGAGATCTGTTGAAATCCGTCTGCGAAGGCTGAGTCGGGCAAAGCGCTGGAATTTGGAGCTAGCACCTCTTCTTGCTCGGAATCCGATTCTGGTGCGATCTTGGGTTTTGGAGAGTGCGAGCTCCAGCGTTGCTGCCTAGGCCGTGGTGCAGGTGCCTGAAAGGATGGTCGATCAGGCGAGAAGCGGAAGATCTGAGGGTGCAAATCGGCCTGAGATGCTGAGCGCGAGTGCCCTTTGAAGGCGTTGGTGCTATGACTCGTTGATGCTGAGCTGACGGAATTCGATAGGTCCAGAAATGAGCTGGGCGGCGGCGGTACGCGATAGATGTCCCCCGCACTTCCTGGCCGCGATGCAGAAGGTGCCAAGGAGCTCCGGCGCGGTTGCTCAATCTGGTCAATGAGACGCGCTCGTTGTGGGAGCGGCGTTTCGGAAATGCACCGCGGTCTGGGCCGGGCTGCTGGTGGTGCTCGGCAGCCTTTTGGGATAGCAGAGCTTGAAGACTGCGAGGTGGCAAAGTGGCAGAACGACGGTCAACAGCCGTGGATATATTGAGACAAGGATGCCATATGAGAGTAAAGGAAGAGAATCCGATCGGCGCCCTTGAGCGGCAACGAGCAGAAAGACGACGACGCTGAGCACCTGTTGGTGACATTAATTTTGAATGATGATGTTGGTTGCTGGTGTCGACGCGAGCTCACACTGCGCCCAGCAAAGCGCAAAGTGCCTCCATCACGCCTCAGCGCCCCTGCGCGCGTCTGCCAATTGTGAAGGCCGGATCAACACCCACGCGCGCGCGCGCGCGCACTGGAGTGATGCCGCGGGCAGACGCGTGCTGTATATGCGCGCGCGTATACGCTTGACAGCATCAGTGCTACAGTACCCCGGTAGGTGCAGCTCGTCGCGGGCGCCAACGGCCCAACCGCTTGCCCAACGGACAGCAGCGGGGCGGGGCCTTGGCCCAGAAGCGCTCATAGCGTGGGAAGGAAGCAGCTAAGCGCTTGTAGCACAGCCTCGCGCAGCCAGGCTCAGCCCGTCCGCCCTAGCCGGCCTGCATGGAGCAGGAAAGGATCCTTCTCAGGAATCGACTGCGACGTATGCGCATCCACGCCCTCCATCACGCAACGACCAAACCGGATGCAGGCGCTAACAGCTTGATCGAGTGATTTGAATGACTGAATCCACTTGTCCGTCACAAGTCGCAACGCTCATGGCGGCTCAAGTCTCGATGGAGCTCGAGACACGCGTTCCGTCGGGGCAACCATCCCTATAGCTGAAACGTGGCCGCGAATAATTAATCGCCGGCCGTGCGTCGCTGCATACGTGATAAGAAAGTCACGAGTCGTGACGATTGACGATCGACGATCGAGTGATGACGATCCCGGACAAATCTGAGTCGTCGTTGATTCTCTGCTCTGCGTGCGCGGAAGCACGTCTCGCCGGCAGCAGCAGCAGCCCTTGACCGAGTGGGAAGTAAATGCTCGGCGTCTTGCTCGTCTCGTCGGCTCCAACTGGGACCCTTGCTCGCGCAGAAGTGTTTGCTTTATTTCCAGCCTGCTCATATACTGGCAGCCCGATCAAATTATCGCAATTTGACGCCAAATCGCACTCGATCCCTCGCAGTAGTGTAATAGGCATGTCGCCGCCGCGATCCTGCCCTTATATGGCAATCTCGACTCCACTGCAATTGAAGCGACTGGACCCAGCGCGCCCATGCATGCGTACTCGACTGTACACAGAGGACTCACCGATGTCTGCACCTCTCGCGCCCATCCAGCAGCAGCAGCAAGCTGCGCAGAGATCCTTCTCTTTGCTCCCGCAGCGCTTCGCGGTCTCTCCGACTTGACAGGTGATGGTTGAAGCACAGTTGGGGCAGCAGCAGTGAGAGAAGGAGGTGCGGCAGCGGCAGCAGCAGCAGCAGCAGCGTATTTTGTCGGAAAGTGCAAAGGTCGAATGGTATCTCCTCCGCTACTCCCATCACCGCTGCTGCTGCTGCTGCCTCCCTTTCCAGATCCAGAAGACGCATTGCTATCGCGCGTTCCCCAAGTAGGAATGGAGCTCATGGTGCTGGATGTGGATGGCATGCGGGCCAAGGTGCTCGTAATGTGCTCGGCGAAGTGGAGGGGATGAGATAGAACATGAGGTCCGTCGCTGTGGGTACGAACATGGTTGGGCAAAGCTCTAGGACCGGATGGAGCTCGTGGACGCGTGTAGGTGGGCGAACCACTCTGCGATAAGCTCGGTGGGCTCATAGTCAGAGCTGACATTTGTGCTGGTATCGCGTCGAACGTCGTTAGGGCAGGAAAAGAGGTAGCTCAGGATACGATAAAGGTGATGGAGTCGCTCAAGATCGCCAGGATCGACGAGGTCAGCATCAGGATGACAAAATGTGATGGTGGATAGGAGAGCAGATCTCTCGGAGTCCAATGTATTTTCTCGACATCCTCGAGAGCCGAAGATGAAGGGGCAACAGCTTGCCCACCACGTACCTGCGAGTCCGCTATGGAACGGAGCGTTCCCAACGAGCATCACGAAGTGGGATCGAGATATCTTTCCTCGGGTCGTCGGTGTGCCGGCAACACCCACCGACTCACCGTACATGCAGCTACAGTAGCGGCCTTTAAGATACCGATTAAATGCACGCGCACTGCTGAGGAGTCCACATGGGCTCTATAGCCAGCTCGGACAGTTTGAGTCCTTGAAAGAGGCTTCAGAGTCACGAGTCTGAAGAGTGCAGCCAGCGTATGCAGGCACAGGTGGACCGTTCGTTCCCAATTAAGTGATCAGCGCACTCAAAACTGCACTCAGTCGGACAGCGCAGCCGCCGCCTGCTAGGCAGACCTGCATGACAGCTGCTGACGCGTGTTCGTGCATGACTCGGACTGTGTAGCAGCGTACGTGTGTGCGCCCTGCATCCAGTCACTCGACCGGTTTCGCATCCGTGCGAGCAGCTGCTGTGATGCTCATCATTCATATATGCAGCATCAAGTGTCGTCGACGCACACCAATTCGCCGGGTCCGTTTCAGTCTCCGCACGGCACGACGCATTTCGTCAGCTAGTGTGTTGACCAGCCTGCCTGCCACAAATCCCATACTTTTGTTTGTATAGCCGCTCATGATGTGGTCGGTGCGGGTCTCTCAGACCCTGCTTGCTCGCACGCAAGCTATATATCTCTTGGCGAAATAAGCCACCTCTCAATCGTCCCCCACTTACCACTGGTGACTGCTTGCTCTGTTGTGTCAAAAGCGCGATCGGCCGGCGACGCGTAAACA
Source organism: Ceraceosorus guamensis (assembly GCF_003144195.1). Classification (NCBI taxonomy): domain Eukaryota; kingdom Fungi; phylum Basidiomycota; class Exobasidiomycetes; order Ceraceosorales; family Ceraceosoraceae; genus Ceraceosorus; species Ceraceosorus guamensis. The sequence goes on from NW_020290056.1 coordinate 74,935, forward strand.
AATCACGAGGCAGCTGTTCACAAGCACTTTTGACTGGTCGGTGGGGGACGGATCGGCGAACGGGTAAACAAAGTCTCGATCGAGCGAGGACTTTTCTTGGCATTCGTGCGTGCACATTTGCGCTTGCGCCAAAGCATGAAAGGTTGAAAGACGAGAGCTACAGTACCTAGCTGATCTTTCTGCGAAACACTACAGTAGCAGTCAGTCATCATTCGCCATTCCCGATTCTGCCTCCTGCTATTTGCACTCGGTACGGACGGAGGCCGCTTCTGACGAGTGAAGACGAGCATGAGCGCGGGCATGGCAACCTCTGCGAGGATCAAGCAACAAGGTAGCATCAGGTCCAGAGGACAAATCTCCATGCAGCTTCGCACGCAGCATGCAGAAATCACATCAAGGTGCGTGATCGCGTGCACAAACCGCTGCGCTCGCTCTCGACTTCACCTACTTCGGTGCGTCTGCAGCACACGCGTCATGCTCTGTGGGCGTACAGCCACTTGCATGCGAACGATCCAGCACAGCCTCTTCTTTCGCGGACGTGCACATTCACATTCTTGATTGCAGCTTTTCGGCCTTGATTACGTGCCTCTGCCCGACTGTACCAGTCAACGCCAAGGGGTAGCCGCACTCATCACAAGACGGACGACTTCCCGGGCCGCATGCACATCGATGAAGATTGGGCCAGGCTATCATACTGCTCCGAATCTCTGCAATGTCGCTCCCTTCCAGTTGTAACGAATTGAGTGTTCATGAATTGTGAAGGTTGACTCATGCATGCAGCTCGTGATGACAGTTGTGGATCTCGTGGACACGTGAACAAGTGGCCGACAAGGTGTGGGCGCTCCGTGGTTTGAAGAATGATCATCGATGGCAATAGGGCAGCGCCACCTCCTGCAAGTCTGCTGCTGCTGTCATCGTGATCATCCCTCATCTTTGCCTAGATGCGATGAAAAGTCGTGCTTCAATCGAAGCGGACCCTTCCGGGTGTCGAAGGCGCAGCGGCATTCGCAGTCTCGCTGCCATGGTTGGCGTCTGCCTCCACCACCAGACCTTGACGCAACCAGCCGTCCGAAGTTTCCTTGCTAGCCTCTGCCTGCTCAGCAGCCAACTCTCTTTGCAGCGCAGCCTCAGCTCGGGCATACCAGGTATGAGGCACATTGACATGTTGAGCGTCCGTGCTGGTCGATTTCTCCGCAGCTAGCGTCGCCGAAGCAGGACGAGAGATGGGCAAGGTCAGATCAGGGGTTGGGTGAGCAAGTCGACTGGGCGCCTTGCTCTGCTGCTGTTGCTGACCATTCTCGGTCGCATCGGAAGCTTCGCTGGTGGATTCTCCGGCTGCTTCGAGCGTGCCCGGAGAGCCTTGAGAGGTGTCCTGCTCATGCGCAGGTGCTTGCTCTTGCTTTTCCTCGATCTCGCGTTGACGTCTTGCCTGCGTCGGACCGCTGATCTCTGCTGCGCTTAATGGACCGCGAGGCGGTGTGTGGACATGCGCGCTTCCATTGCGTCTCCAGACAGACGTGGGCTCCCAAAAGAACGCGTAGGATCTGGCGCTCGAAATCAATGAAGGAGGGGCCTTTTGAGGCAGCGTCTGTCCCTTGTCGGGCTTGGCCAAGTTGGGAGATGAAGCACCGTTCAGAGTCTCGGCCACAGTAGGTTGTCTCGAGACTGGCCTGGACGCGGTCTTGGTGACGCTCATGGTTCGCTTGACTATACGGGGTCCAAGCTTAGCGAGTGGTATGCAAGTGCCGTGCGTAAGCACGCTCGCAAAGACCATGAATAGGGTGACGGGAGTGTAAAGCGCGCGAAGACGATCTCGTGAGCCGTCGTCCGGCAGCTGCTTGAGAGCGATGGTGATGTAGAAGACCGCAGAGACTCCGATGGGCCCGAACCAGCCCAGAAATAGTGCTTCTTTGAGCTCTGATACAGCCGGGATAATCTTGTACATGGCCAACACTGCGGGTAGACGTCGTACCAACAAGACTGCAATAGCCATCACGACGACTCTCCAAGGGTCAATGCCCAAGGACGAACCGCCGGTGCTGTAGTCTCCCCAAGGAATGATGGCGCCTATGTAGATGAAGGCGCTTGTCGAGAACAAGGCATCAATGTTGTCTTGCCAAGAGTCCATCTCTTGCTCACGAGTGCGAATGCGGTACCTGATAGTTGCGGTGACAGCGACGGCGGGTGAGCAGGTGCGCCCTACCAAAAGCACGTCGATACCATGTCAACTCACCAGTCATTCCAGGTGAAGCTGTTTCCGGCTATAAAGCAAGCGAGCACATCGTCGCTGCCGAAAAGTCCCGTCGTGCCGAGGACGAAGAGGGCCAAGCCCAAGCCATATGCAAAGAAGGTGTCCTTGTCCACATACCCGTGCGCCTCTGCCCACCGGAGCGTCTTGCGGCCAAGGTACCCCAACAAGGCACCATAGACACACGAGAGCAAAATCTGATAGATGACGACGCTGTAGAACCAGCGCCAGATCTCATCGCCAATGCTCTCGCCAGAATCTACCGATGTCCTACGCAGCAAGTAAAGAGCCAAATACAGAAAAGGAAATCCTAGCCCGTCATTGGCTCCAGATTCGGCTACGATGATGTTGCGGATAGCTTGCGGGACATGCTTCTCTGCGTAGCGCCCGCTAGAGATGGAATTAGCGAGCACTGGATCCGTTGGTGTGACCGCGGCAGCTAAGCACAAGGCTTCCAAGTAGCTCAGCGGCCTGAATAGTGCATATAGGATGCCTGCAGTTACGAACCTGAGATCGAAAGGTGCAGGACTCTGCCGTCAGTTGCAATCGCAGCGCGACTCTTCGGCAGTGTCGAGTGGCACGCACCATGCAACTGTCATGACACCTCCTAGCAAGGTGAACAACGACAGCATCTCCTTGCGAAGGTAGGCTGCGGGTAGACTGATGCCGGCAAAGAGGACTTGAACACCTATGACGAGGCGAGTGAATTGGTAGGTGATCTCATTGGTGCGTTCGGCACTGCTCGACCAAGAATAAGGATCGAACCAGTTGAGTACATAAGGTCCGACGATGATACTGAGAGCATCAAGGGAATGCCGAGGGGCAAAGCGAACATTCAGCGATGCTTCACAAGCTTTCAGAAGACTACTAGTCTGACTCACCCGACAGTGGTCGCTACGAGTGCCTCGCTTAGGTACAGCTTTTCCTTGACCACATAGCTTCCCAGGCCATAAATGACGATGAACCCGCCAAGCACAGCGAAAGCGATCGACACATTGGAGACGTCCGTCTCCACTACATGAACAGCCATCTCGTGCTCGTCGTGGCGCTCAACGACGTCTCAGTCCTTTGCTCGCGGGAGGACAGCAGAGCCTCGACCGAAATCTCTCTTTGATACACAGAGCTGATACAGAGCTCTGAAAAGGCTCGTGTTATTCGAGGCTGGTGCCGAGCTGCACGTACTGGGCAGCAGCGAGAGAAGGCTGAGACGCTGAACGAGCGACGCAGAACACCATGGGGCAGCTGTCAGCGGCAAAGATATGCGGTGTATGTGCTCGCAGAGGGGCCTGACTGAGTAGCGGCTTGTGTGAGGATGAAGAGCGAAGTAGGCGGTGGTGTACGGATCGTGGTCAGACGATGGGGTGAATTTCAAATGGTGTACGCGAGTCCGAGTCCATGTGTGAGATGTGCTGCTGCTTACGCATCATCTCCCGAGAAGCTCGCGACGGTGCATGATGGCCTCGCAAAAAAAGCACGCTGCATGCATGCATGCTTGCCGCACGCGAAGCTTGGCGATCAAAGCCGCATCACCGGCGGCCAAAGCCGAGTGTGAGTGTTTTGAGGCCATGCAAAACACACTCACGACTTGACTCCACATAAGTAGTAGTCGTACCCACCGCTGAAACTCACGATTCCCTATTCAAATTCGATCTCGCCTGTGGAGCTCAAAGCAGCTGCGAGTATCAGCACTTGGCTTGCCAAATCCCTTTTCAAATGCTGCATGGCAGCTTCACATCGCATTACGCGGACCAAGATCACCAAGCTTGCATCGATGCAATTCTTGATTGTGATTGTAAGATTTGAGTCAAAATGCGAGTGGAGTGTGATTTCTAAACAACTGCTAAGATTCAGATTGTATCCACGAATGCGTACGTAATTGGGCGAGCCTCATAGAGATGCCTCAATTATCCTCTGCAGCTCCTTGTCAATCTTGATGGAGGCGACAACACCTGTTTGCTTGTGACGAAGACCCAGAGCTGTCAGTCGGCTGCACGAACAAGGGTGCAAAGACATGCGATCAGCACCAGCAGAACCTTTTCATCAAGCGTCGACACCTGTTCGTCTTGACTCACTCTGGCTTGGTAAATGCATTCTCCTTTCCATAAAGATTTTGAGCAAAAATCCCGCTATAGGGGTTCTCCTTGCCGCCCACGAACTCTTCGAAGGCTTGCCTGTCCAGCACTTTGAGTTCCTTCTTGGCTGCTGGATGTCCAGCAGCTTTCAGCTCTTCCACCATCGCCTCGAACACGTCCCTCCAGCTAAAGGTGTCGGGCTCAGCTGGGAAGGCGTAGTGAGAGGATGTGTGGCGCATGCCAGGTGTATGAGCTTCCAATTCTGCGATGAGGAGCACATACGCATCGGCTAGGTCGTGCACTCCAACAGCGTTCCATTGGCTTGTACCAGGTGGAAGAGCTGCGATTCCATTCTTGATCATGCAACTGAGCAGCATGGGTGCTTGAATGCTGATACGTCTCCACGGTTCCGCTCCGATGCCGTAGATTAGAGGAGGCATCATGATGGCCGCACTTGCATTGGCTGCCTTTTCTGCCGCATCGTTGAGCAAGATCTGGCGCAGGGGACCGTCGACTTGTCGGTGAAGAGCATCCGGGGCGATGCGCTCTTCCAACATTTCATCCCCTTGAGCATCCGACAACTTCTTTTCCTCCACGCTCTTGTCCCCAAAACCCTTTGCAGCACCAATCATCTCGTCATTACCACTAGTGTGGATGAAGACTACATGCTTGGACTTGTCCGCACGATTCTTGATGCCTTCAGCCGCAGCTCGTGTGCTGGGCAGATGATCGGCAGTCGCGGTATGGATGACAATGTCCGATGCTCCTGCGTTCTTCTGGATCAGCTCCACATCATCCAATGAACCGAGCACAGGCTCAATGCCCAGAGACTTGAGCTCTTCAGCTTGCTCTTTGCGACGAGTCAGCGCCGACAGCTTCAAGTCTGGACGGACCTCTTTTAGCTTGAGCAACAAGGTGCCGCCAATAAATCCAGGCCCGATTAAAAAGAGCGTTTTGGAAGGTGTTGACATTCTGGGCTTGTATGCGCAACTGACCTGGTGGGGGTTAGGCAGGTCAGGGAGACGAGGAAGCAATTTAGTGGTTGTTGGAGAGAGGTTCAGAAAGGGGTCACAAATTCTCGGGATTTATAGCTTTTGCTCGAGTCATGCTTCGGCCCCGTCAAGGATGCTGCAGCAGTAAATCACGATCGAATGCCACAGCAAGCTTGAATCACAATTTTGAATGCGAAGCATCATCGTGATGGGGCAGGCAGAGTCTTCAATCATGAATCACGAATGTGAAGGTTTCGGCCGTATACATGGGACACGAGCCGTGCATGCGCGTGGCGTACCATCCGCACACGCCGTGCGTGACCCAGCCGGATCTTGCATGCGCTTCGCCATGCTAGCACCGACGCCTTTCAGCTAGATGCGCCGACACGCACCATTCAAACTACCCTCGCGCCTCTCTCCTTAATCCAGAGCTTGTTTCGCAAGTCTGCTTCAAGTTTTGGATGTCGCAAGTATCGAGCGGCTATGTGTCGGATTTAGCACGTTTGGTCAACAATCATCATGACTGGCTAAAACGTTCGGGGGTGTCGTGACACATGACCATGTGCCTGTCCCCACGGCCATTCGGCGAATATGCGCTATTCCGCGCCTATAAAGTACGGCGACTCGGCGTCAGGCAGACATGGTCCGGAACATTCACGATGGGGGAGATGCAGACGGAGTGTAGAATTTTGCGCTATCATTGTGCATGAAGCGTCATCGTTTGACTGGGAATGATTGAGCGGTGGCAGCTCTTTCATACATGTACATCACCCGTGGAGAGATGAGATGATGGAGCCTTGGCCTCTGTTTGTGGATCTTGAACTGCGCTGCTGGTGCGAGCCCACGCTCGACGCGTGTTCCTCCTTCGATCAAACGGCAAAAAGCCGGTCGGAGTATGGAGCATTTTGCCCACATTTTTCCAAGTAGATGGCAAAGACGGGTCGCGCAGAATTAGCGTGTCCATCACGAGTCGCATCGTATCTCGTCTGAAAGCGTGCCATTCCTCCCTGTGTCGCTTATCTGGCGTGTCCGAGAGGAGGCTGAGACGTTTCTGGTTGCGTTGCTGGACCTCGAGCGCTTGACGCAGCTCTTCGCGAATAGGAGCATTGATTCGCAATCGTCTTGCTTGCGATCTCGGCGTCCCATCCGTAGAAGTGCTGGCCTCGGCGGGAGCCGACGCTGCGCTCGCCGGGATCAAATGATCTGGTATTGGTCCTGCGGCCTTTTCGAGCTTGACGAGATCCTTGCGCATCCTATTGCCCGAGCGGAAGACCGCACCGCGCAAGACAGCATCACGCCGAGTGCCTGACTTCATCGCGCGCTCTACGAGCAGCTGCGCCCCAAGGTACAACCTTCTTTGCAGAAGCATCAGGAAATGGGAAGTAACTGCGATGGTGTGAGGCGCTTCTCCTGATGCTCCAAAAAGTGTCCTGTTCGCTCGCTCTACCATGGCAGGTTCCCGAAGTAGCACCGGGTGAGCTTCGCGAGCTACGCGTTCTCTCGCCAAGGCGATCATCGTAATGAGAGCTGCGTCCGCTTCCAAGCCGCTCTGCTTCATGACCTCAAGCTGGCGCTCGACGCCAGTCCAGTCATCATGTTCAATTTGTCCGCGGATGATGGCCGTGTGAAGTCGGAGAGTAGGTCCCGTGCCAAAGTGCTCTGCCGCTCTTTGTGTAACCTCGCTCGCATCCATAAGTAGGCCGCTGGCCACCAGGCCCTCTACCAGAGGAGAAATATGAAGGATGTTGACATTGACGCCTGCCCGGGGCAAGTCTTTGACGAAATTCATCGCCTCATCGAAATTCTTGTCCACAACAGCCAGCACGCGGAGGCGCCGTGCCCACGCGCCGGGAGACAGCTTCTCAGGTGGCGTATCTTGGCCCAGTTCCGAACCACTTTCAACTTCTCGTCGGTCCTGCGAGCGACGTGGAGGACGGCGTGAGCTTGAGGTTTGCAGCTTCTGCTTCTCCCAAAAGCCCAGGAACGCGAGCCTTCGCTTGAACATTCGCAGTCGAGCCAAAATGCCTCGTTCGGTTCTTTGTGAGTGCAAGCGCCCACGGAAGCGCCTAGGCTGCGACAAGGGCACTTGCAAGAACGAGGTAGCGAGACGGTCTTGATCAGGCATAGCAGCATCGGCTGTGATTCTCTGTGAGTGCGAGCGCCTACGGGAGCGCCTAGGCTGCGACAAGGGCGCTTGCAAGAACGAGGTAGCCAGACGGTCTTGATCAGGCATAGCAGCCTCGGCTGTGGTGATCATCAATCGAGCAAGCGCAATGCGAGCTGAGCTAGGGAAGCCTTTGCGGGAAGGGTTGATGGACGTAGTGCTGCTACGCTGCATGGAGCAGAACATCAGAGAGAGCACCGCTCGAGTGCTTGGCACACGGTCCGAGACTGGCATGCTTGCCGCAGCTTCCATTAGCGTACCGAATATTGTCGTGTTAGGCCGGACCTTGAGTCGCATCCTCTCTAGCGCGGCCCCGCCATCTCTTGACGCCCATTCCTGGGACTGGTGTCTGGCGCTGTCCACATGATCTCCTTGCCCATCGGTGAATAGGTAATCGGCGCATCGAAGGGCATCACCAGGCCGACCAACATAGATGAGTGCCTTCAGCACAGCGTTGAGAGCGCATAAGATCCAAAAAGTGTCGAAGTGCTGCTTGCCATCGTGCCTGTCAGAAAGCGGCTCTTCAGCGTGCTTCAAGGCCAGCCCGAGGAAGCGCATAGCGAGGTCTGGTTTTGCTAGACCTCTACCCAACAGCTCGGCGACTGGTGCGTACGTCGCAACGTTGGGTCTAGGACCTCCTGCATGCGCGAGTGGTGCCTGTGAGCCTGTAGGTGCGCCAAAGACGCGGAGCACTAAAAGCGTCCCGCGAATGTCACCCTGAGCGCATCGTATGCGCACCAGATCGTTCAGGATCCGTCGCGGTTCCGAGTAGTATTCTAGGCTTGCATCTTCCATCGGTTTGGGTTGACCGGTCTCCCGCGGACCACGCCACTTCTGCGCCCGTTGCCGCAGAGGAGCCGCGGTCGCTAGCGCGGTCAGCGTATCACGGAGCGCTGGATGCGCACGGATGAGGATCAACCATGTCCCAACATCGACAGAGTGACCATGCGCCCGCATAGCGTGAACGATCCGGCGAGCTTCTCCCAAGTTCCGCATGCCCAGCTGGAAACGTAACAGAAACTCGAAAAGATATCGTGGTGGGCTCAGTGCTTCGGTCCAGCTTCCGCCTTCGCCCATCGGTAACTGGCCGAACGGCTCTGGTGGCCGCTTGTAAGAGGTGTAGCTCTGCCAATATCTTTCCAACCGGCCCCAATCGAAGCCATTTGACGCGCGGCTCGCCATAGAGCGAGCTTGAGCATACAGCAGCCATTCATCTGCACGTCCACCATGCGATTGGATGCACAAGTTTACCAGCTCCCTGACGACTTGCGCATCCCCAGCTACTCCCACGTCGGCAATGAGTGGGTGTATGCCAGCAAGGGGAGGAGCGCCAAGGATGCTGATCACACGCACGAAGCGAGGAATTGGCGATTCACCTATCGCGAGGGAAAGCCTCAGTAACCAAGCGGCGCATTCATGAGCCGCGAGCACGTCCTCTGTGGAAAGTTTTGTGACTAGCTCCGAAGTGGTAGCTCTTGATGCTGTGGACGCAGACGTGCCTGCGTGAGGTCTGCCACGAAGGGAGAAGGCTCTCTTGTTCCGACACAGGGCCAACCCGAACGCTTCCCACAGCAACTCGCTCTGTCCGGCATGATCCATCCTGCGATTTGCTGCATAAGAGTCAAGGAAATTGCTTCGTATGGCTTGAGCAGCGTGGCTGAGGTGTCGAAGTGCACGCGACAGGGAGATTCTAGTGACATCCAGCGGGAGTTCCGTCGCACTGGACTGTGTCAAGAGTCCCGTGGGAAGATGTCTACTGAAAGGCCCACCCTGCTGCGGGGTCATCCAAGCTTGTGTTCCGGCCCAGTCGATTTCCTCTCCAACAGGTGTTGACGCCCTGCGTTCGCTCGGCCCTTTGCCCTTGCGATCACGTAAAAGGGGGGAAGGGCTATAAGTATTGAATTTGTATTGCGGGAACCTCAGTGTAGTTTCTCGAGGTCCAACCCAGAGCCTTCTTTCCAGCTCCATGAAGTGCTTGACCTCTTCGCTGTCCCATTCCTCCGGCTCTACGACAGGCCGTCCTTCCGATGAATCGGTCGAGAGGGTAACTTTGGACGTCGATGCAGTAACGCCTGCCATGGACTGGTCCTCCTGAATCGCCTCGAGCGCATGCTGGGCATGATCTGGAGCACGACGAGTGGTGGAAAAGGTTCTAAGCGAATTCAAAGGGTCGCTCCCTCTTGAGAACTTACGCCGCACAGAGTGGCAGCGCGTCTCTAAGACTGGACATAAGAATGATGGAGGCAGAGACGAGCCAGCCGGATTCCCTGCCGGGCACCTAGCGCCGCCGAAGCTCCGAGGACCCGCAGCTGAATGTAGCGTCACAGCTTGATCCAGGGCTTGCGCAAAGCATCTCGCGGCACTGCGATATGCCGGATGGCTCGACGCTGTCAGCGGCATGTCACTGCCGGAAGGCCCTTGCCGCAGAGGCTAAACGCTCGAGCTCCGGCTACCGCGGCGCTGGCCTTGCAATGGAGAGGGATGGGTGATGAGGCATCTGCAATGGATATTCGCGGTTGTCGGGGCCCTGAATTCTTCACAGATGCAGAGATGCGGTGCAGGGGTGATGTGGGATGGAGAGGGGAACATGGCTCATGGTCTATAGATATGCAGCCAGAGCATTCTTGGCTTTCTTCTTGCGGTCAAGAGTCACGAGAGTCTTGAGTTTGAGTACAGAGGCGAGCTTTCAGCTAAAAAGCTGACTACGCGTCACGTGCCAGGTGCCATCGCGTGAGCAGGCGCGGCAGCACATGCATGCATGCACATTGCGAGCGCGCGTCCCCTCATCGAGCTTGGCTTCTTCTCCACCTCAAACCACCGTCATTAGTCCTGCAGAGGCAGTCTTCTCTCCACTTCCTGATCTCAAAGATTGCAGAGAGGCGACTGCACACAGACTGGGAATCTAGTAATCTCTGTTGGCATGATGCATCCCTCAGCTCCGCTGCGAGTCAGCGGGAATCGACAGTCCAGTGTTGCGGAAAGCGCAGCTGAGGGTCAACCTTCGGGCGCTGGACCTCCTCGCTTCAGAGCACCCAGGTATTCTCTAGGATCATCTGGCAGTCTCAGCAGGACAGCGCCCAGGGACACGAATCAAGTCTCTGGACCCTCGACGCGTGCTCCGCATGAGCGAGCTTCGCTGGCTTCGAGTCGTCGAACGCGGCTCGACTCTCCAGATGCCAGTCGTAGTTTCAGAGCATCATCAGGTCGAGCCAGCTTGAGCTCTACTCGCTCAACTTACGAGGATTTTGATGCTCCCGCATTCTGTAGAGAGTACAGCAGCTATATCGCCGCCGCCCTAGCTGACCGCGGAAACCATGTCGGCGAGAGTCAGAGCGGCCGAGCGAGCGCTTCCAAGCGCCTCCGCACATCCTTTCGTTCGCCGCGAGCGTCAGCAAGCATCGCTCAGCCGCCAGAAGAGGATCTTCCTGATGATCTGGCCTACATTCTGCAATCTGGAGGCTCGATAGTCGACAAGGGCAAAGCTCGTGCTTGGAACGAATCTCATCTCAACGAAGAAGATGAAGCCACACGCAAGCAGAAAAATGCGTCTTTCTTAGCCAGGATCAATGCGTCGGTTGAGCAAAAGCTGGCAGTTTCACAAACCAAAATCCCCAATGAGGAGCTTGCCGATGCCCAGCAGCAGGCCGATCTCCTCACCGACAATGTTGCTGCCCAGCCAGCTGATGCAGAGCAGCAGCAGCAGACAGAAACCGTATCAGAAGCTTCACAGGCTCTCAGGCGAGATGAAGCGACTCAGACCACATCTGCCGTATTTGAAGGCCCTGCAGAACTTAGTGCAAAGCGGGAACAAACTCCCAACGGCAGGGTTGACCTTGCAGGACGCGCCATAGAGGAGCTTTTGTCCCGAGGAGGTTTGGCGTCCCCCTCTAACGAAGCGAGACAACCTTTTGGCGGTCTTGAAACGATCTCCCAAGAGAGTGTTGGCAAGGACGGCCCTTCAAGCTTGTTTCAAAGTGGTCTTGATATAGAGGCTGTCTTGCGGCAACGCGCGCAGATGGAAGAAGCACAACAGAGTGAAGCGGAGGAGGAAGGCATGTACCGCGAAAGTGCTGAGATCTCACCCGAAGCTGGCCCATCTCGCAGACTGATTCAGGTAAGTGCAACGCAAAGGGCTGTGAGCATCCAGGGGCAGGTTCTCACGTCCGCTGTGGCATTGCTCCGCTAGGAAATCGAAGCCGACCAACCCTCTGTTGAGGATGTCCTTTACGGCAATGCTGGTATACCCGAGGAGGACCATGGCGATGCACCCATCGAGCAGGACTCTGACTCTGATTCTGATTCTGAAGGTGGGGATGAAAGCGAAGACGTCATCGATACCGATGGGCAAGCCGAAGCAATATCCGACTCTGGCATCAAGGTTCAGTATACGAATGTCCAAGGTCTGACTGACGAGGCACCGGAGTATGACTCGGACGAGGTTGTGAGCGAGGACACTGGTCAACAGGAGGATGGTGCAGAGGATGGCGAAGAGGAGGATGGTGAAAGAGAGCCATCTGAAGAAGAAAGTGAGGAAGATTATAATGGGTTCGGCGCCGATCCATCTGGTCGAAGCAGGCTGTATGCAAATCCTGCATCGCAAAAGACAGGGCATTTACCGACTCGTTCGCCAAGTGGACAACCCGAAGTCATCTCACTCCTCAGTGACAGCGACGAGGACGAAAATAGGGCAGGCACTTCCCGCGAAGGAGGAGACTCTTCAGAAGAAGACGAGTTGTCGGAGCGTGGCGCTGAAGCGGAAGAAGACTTTCCTGCGTCGCATCCCACCTCCGCCACTGAGGCCCTACAAGAAGACATCTCGATGGAGGAACCACGATTTGATCTTAACGACCAGTCCGGCTCCCGACACGACGATCAGAGCCTTGCAAACGACTATCATGCTACGACCTACTTGCCACCCAATCTATCTGCCGAAGTCCCGGGCTGGCAGGGTGCAGCTGAGTCAGCAGGTGTTGCGTCTGCCATCGAGAGTGTTTGGCAGCCAGCAGAGTCGCACGCTCAAGTAGGCGTCGACGACGATGGTGTGGGTCGTCAAGTCGACGGCATTCGCTTCTCTCTTGCCGAAGCGCCAGGCTCCTCGCATCACGCGCACATCGACCCGGGCCTCTTCGCTGACTGGATGCACTCTTCTGCTCCCCATGCGTCCATCGCTTTGCCTGTCACTACGGACCCCTTCACGCCTCACGCTTCCTTACCATTACCCGAGGAGACTACTTTGTCGTCGAACCTACCAATCGCACTGGCCGAAACCCACCTCGCAAATGCTACAATGCCCGAAGCAGCGACGGTGACCCTAGGGAATACCCCTACAAGCTCAGGTGCATCCGATCAGAGAGTGGAAGAAGTGACTGCACCCTCTTTCGAAGCCGAGCCAGGTGGAGCACAGAGTCTTGCGGAACAGACCATACTGCCGACAACGCTAGACGAAGCACCCACGTCTCGCTCAGCTCCGCTTTCTGCACAGCCGTCTCTGCACCACGAGAACAATCTCCATCCTGAAGGAGCCGACGTGTTGCAGCAGCCTGGTGTCGAAGAGGCGACGGAAGAGCAAACGTTACGACGGAGTCCGTCAAATCCTCCCGGCAACCCGGATCGTCTTCTATCATCTCACGACACGTCCAGCGAGCAGGACGACGTTTTTGCTTCTGCCACGAGTGCTGCAAACGCGACCGAGGTTCAGAGCGGGGAGGAACTTCTAGCTTTGAAGCATTCAATCCAGTCAACGAGTTCAGCGAATCTCAATCCAGATCAGCAAGTCCGACCACCGCCTTCCCTTGCTTCGACGGCAGGCTCGGCGATTCGCGAGGCTATCGGCGCGGTTGCCGTTGCCTCTTCCTCCGCTGCATCCGAGCACCTGCCGTTACCCGCGCCCGGTGGCGGGGGTTTGATTGAGTTCAAGAAGCGTTTTGGCTCGACACTTCCTGCTACATCTGAAGTTGCAAGTGCAGGTGGCGGTCGTAGCGAGCCTCCCACACCAGGTGTTGTGGCTCCGCAATCCGCCTTTCCACCACCAGATTCACACATACTCAGGCCTCTGAGCCCAGCCCCTCCTATCAGTACCGATCAAGTGCTGGTGGCAGACTCAGCTGAGCTCTTGCGGGTCAAGGAGAAGGCAGCCGAGCAGGTTGTCAGCCAAATACACTCAGCGCCAGCCTCGACCCACGGGGGAAGCGTTGCCGGTACAAGTCACCGCGAAAGTGATCCTAAATCGGACTTCAACTATTCGGCTGAGGTTTCTCAAAATGCTGCTATCCAACACATTGAGACAGCCGCGGATCTTGTTGACATGAAAGCTCACGTCGCGCTAACAGAGCCGCCAAGAGCTCCTGGAAGTCTCAAAACCAACCTGAGCGATGTGGCTGCTTCTCATGCTGACCACGAGCCGGCAGAAGCTGAGCTCGACGGTCTTGCAGAAGATGTCTCTGAGAGCCGAGCTGCTGATACGGTCACAGCAACTTTTCACTCCAGTGACACGCTTACCACCCTCGCGTCAGAAGCGCCGCCACTGACCACTCAGAACGATCATGTATCAGTAGCACCAGCTGTCAAGCCTCCAGTAGCGGCACCAACTTCCTCATCTGCTCTCACCAGCGAGCCTACCTTTCTAGATCCGCCGCTGCGTAAGAGCAGTGGAAGCTCTGACGCAAGCTCTTGGCTAGCTCGTGGTCAGCATCGGCACTTCCATCCTCACGGTCAGACTGCCCCACGCATCATGCAAAGTGGTAGCTCTGTCACATCGGGCGCCCCGAAGCAACCCGCGAATGACAGCCAGACTACGCCAGAAGATGAGAACAATGAGGGTCACAAGACTAAGTCGGCAGCAGACGACGGAGAGAACGGAGAGTTCGTCCCTCAGTACGAGCGACCAGTTACTCGCTCGCAGTGAGTTGAGCACAGAAGAGGAGCACCGCGTGGGGACCCGAGCTAACGATGCTCACATGTCCTTCTAGATGCCATTTCTCCCTGATTTCCTTCCCCTCGATGACTTCACCTGACGGATTTTGCACTTTCGTCGCCCCGCACTGCTCAGTACGCCGAGATCGCTTGGAGCAAGAAGGGGCGAAAGAGCGTGGAGCTGCCAGCGAAGCTCAGAATAATGACAAGGAGTGGTTCAATTCTGTGGATCTGCCAGAAGAGCTGTACCATTCCCTATGCCGCGTGTGCGACCCAGATCTCCTGGAGTTTACCGCGGTCCTTCCGGACACGCGTCCAATCGAGTTGCGAACATTCCACGAGAAGAGTGAGGCGTCTAGCGAGCCCCGCGAGCACAATCACGGACGCTCCAAGGCTGCTACTTCTCCCAGCTCAGCTGCCGCAATGGAGCTGCCCGAAGAAGAGAAACTCGACGCTACTGGTGAACCCGACGCTGCCGCCCTACTGAAGCAGCGTGACGCAGCGATACATGCGTCGCAGCCACAAATTTCTAGTACGCCCGTACTTGACCATCCACCAGCCGTGGAAGAAATCAGAGGCGTGTCTACCTCTCCACGTCGCGCGCGCATCTCGCCAGAAGTCAGGTCTCCCCTACGCCGTTCCGAAAGGGCACCCAAAGCACGCAAGCAATTTGACGACGACGCTTCGCCTCCAAGCGCATCGCTGACCACTCGTTTGAACGAGCGCATCATCCAGACGCGCCGGCCTTTTCGCGCCACCTCGTCTTCGATGGTCGATCTGGAATCGGACTCCGAGGACGCGGCTACCGCGTCTCCAGTCGCGTCGCGCGATTCTGAAAGCGGCGTGACCACCTCTCCCTCAGCAACTCGATCGGCGCCAAGGAGTCACGCCAAGCGGTCTGCGCGACGCTCGGATAAGGGCGGGCCTCTGGCAGACTTTGTGCCTACGAGCAACGCGAGCAGCGATTCGGAGGAACAGGGTAGGCGCGGAGGCCGCAAGCGAGCTAAGGCAACGGATAACGCCCCTGCTCACGAGGACCACCTGGACCACGTCGCCGCAGCCATCGAAGAAGACAACATGTGGCACGCATCGGCAGACTTGCAGAGTCCTGAACAAGCGCCCGCAGATGACAAGACTGATGCAGACCTACCGAAAAGCGCAGAATTGATCACGCCTGCGCCAGTGTCGAAGCGCACTTACTCAAGAGCGGGGAGTGCGCGCGCAACTAAGGGAGGTCGCAGGTCTGTGGGCACAAACGCTGACGGAGGTCGCTACGTCGAGAAAGTGAATCTAGCTGGCCCTCCTTCGTCGGAGGAAGAAGATGTGCGCGAAAGGACGGAGGCGGAGAACAAGAAACGAGCTAGGGCACAAGGTCGTCGTTCTGCGAAAAAGGCAGAAGCTGCGCAGGAACGCGAAGAGGCGCGCGAAGCGGTCAAGGAGCTCAACACGCTCGATCCCGCATCCCCTAACGAGTCTCGCAAACGTCGACGAGCCTCCAAAGATCCCTCTTGGAATCCTCGCAAAGCGGACGACGCGGAGAGCGAAGAAGCTGCAGAGGAGGGAGGAGACGCGGACAGCGTCGTCTCGGGTCCTACTACACCTGCACCACGTCGAGGAAGCAAGCGAGCCAAGAGCGGTAGTGTGGGTGCTGAAGAGTCTTCAAAAGCTCGTATCGAGCGCAAACAAAGTCCTGCGCCTGCCAGACGTAAGAGCTCCAGGTTATCCTTTGCAAACCCGACTCCGAGCAAGTGATGCGAGCGCGTTCTTTCGGCCCCAACTTTTGAGCTGACCGACCCCTCCTCCTGCATCGAGATCTCCCCGTGTATTTCTACTCTAACTCACTCCCAAACCTGGCGAAAATCGCCACATCATTACACAATTGCCAAATCCCAGAATCTACCACCCACAAAAACGAGTGCAAGCTGTGTACACGATCGCGCGGACCTGATGTGGCCCAACATGCTCGAGTCGCTTTGATTTGGCGTACATTCACACAAGTTCTCACTTCCCGGTGAAAAGTCCCTCGTACGCTCCCCATGGCTGCCGCGCTAGCCACACCCTTTCCCAAGACTGGGCAGGCAAGAGCCACAGCGCACCACTCGATGAAGCGCAACTCGCAGCTCTTTTGGGGGAAAGACCAACGCCGCACAAGGCTCCTCTACAATTGCCCGAAGGGGTCTTGTCCGACAAATCATCTCGACTCTGGGCGCAGTAAGCTATGCTCAACGCACTTTCGGGCGTCGTGCGGCATTGGCGAAAATCGCAACTCCACATTGTTCAGCGAAAGTGCGCAAAGCTCTGAAGGCCGAGATGGACGAGAGAGGGTCGAGGGGCGTGAAGGGGGGAAACATGACATGATGCAACGTGTGAAAAGAGTGCGAGATTGCGGGAAATAAGACCATTGTTCGGTGGGTTGACATATCTGGTGGCTAAGTAGAGGACATATCCGTCGGCGAAAGACCGTTTTGGAGACAGATGGGAAGGTGGACGAGACGAGACGAGACGAGATTGACAGCGGAGCGCTGAGTAGCACTGGTCAGAATCTCTCTCTCTCTCTCTCTCTCGTCTATGCATGACCGCAGCACGAGCAAGATCCAGCCACTCTCTGCAGGACTTTTTCTCAAATTCGCCTCGCCAGCTCGCGCTTCCCCGAGAGAGAGTCCCGCATGCGTTGCCAAGCTTCATTCGAGGGCAATTTGGCCCCCTCTTCTCAATAAGCCGGCTCCGCTGGCAAGACAAATAGCAGTAGCAGCTGCGCTGCCAAGCAGCAAAGGCGTGTACGATTTGAGGAGCTCTCCTGCGTTCTTGCAACCTGCGCAAGTCCAGCCAGCTGAGCGTCGAAGGCAATCAAGAAAAAGAGAGTGCGCGCTTCAGCAAATCGTTTCGCGATCATGGGTATCACAACACGTCAACTGTTCTCGTGAACAGCGCGGTGACGGCTATATCTTCTGAGCTCTGCATCCAGCATCAAGTACAGCTTTTCCCGCCTGAGCGAAGTGCCCTGCTCGATGGACCCTTTCCCCCCCGCTTGCTCTTCCTTCTTCTCTCCCTCCCACTCATCAGCGTCAGACTGAATCGGCGTACTTACCAGAAAGAGGCGTATACGCCGCCGGAATGTACAGGGCGAATTGCACCGCCTGGTTAGCGTTGAACACCCCTGCCTGATTGGTGGCAGCGTCCGGGCCCTTTTCGTCAAAGATCTGCAACCTATAAGTAGCCTGAGCCAACTGTGGCAAATTCCTAGCCCCAGCAGATTGTTGATAGTCCCAAGGGCTCCAAACCACCTGCGTAGCAGCACCCGCTATTGTGGCGATCGGTATGGTATTCTTTTGAGCAGTGTTGACTGCTTGGATGGTCAAGGAGCTGGGCGAGTGTCCCGCAACGATGCTCGTAAAGTTCCATCCGAAAGTCACACTGATACCCGAGGCTATCTTGTAATAAGAAGCGTCTGCCGTTTGCACAGGATTCGTGATGGTGATTCCACCAGCTGCTGCGTTTTGAGGAATGGAAGAGAGCGATGAAGTGTTGTTGGTGCCTGTACCTGTTCCACCTTGTGCCGCTTGAGTCGGCTGCGCTTGACCTCCCTGCGCATTGTTGCCATTGTTGTTATTGTTGCCGGTACCCGCATTGGTACCGCCTCCTTGGCCAGCTGCACCTGGATCCACCACTCTCTGGGCATCCACCGCCAACACTGCGCATCCCAACGCCAAGACGAAGGGAATGAGTCTCATGCTGATGAGTGCTGCGCGTCGCGAATCGTCAGGAAGGTTCAAGTGTCCGAGTCCAACAATGAGATCTGGTAGTGGATTTCGCCCGTTTGCGGGACCTCCGAGGCGAGTGCGACAGCCCGCAGATGAGAAGACGGACTCGAGTAGGGAAAGGAGTTGCAGCGACGTCCAAGATGAGAAGTGACGAGCAAGAAAGGGAAGCCTTGGGCAAGGACGAGCAGGATGATGTGAGGGTGCGACGAGTACCGAGGATCAGCGGGCGCGAGCGTAGTGAAATGTAGAGGCCGGCGCTCCGCGGGATGGAAAACACTCGAACGGCACCTTCCGTCGCGCGGTTAGCGAGCGGGCGAGGGAGCGGGACTGGAGGTTCTGTTGGAGCGCAACGGGGGGTAAGGCCAACAGTCCAAAGTCCCTTTTGGCGGGTGGGAAGCGATGGTCGTGAGTGTGCTCGCACGTACGTCCGGATCGCAGAGCGAAATGAGCCACTGGTGTGGAGTTTGCGTGCGGCTGTGTCGAAAGCGATGGCGGCCCGCAAGGGTAAGGAGACGCGCAGGAGGAAAACGAGTCGAGCTGAGAGTCAATGGAGCTGTGCTTGAAAATCAGTGCGGAGATGATGACAATGATGGTGTTGGTGATGCTACAGCAGCTTCTGTCCGTTCACGACGAGTCTTGAGTCCACAATCGTGGATTGCCTACTGAAGAAGGCAGGTCAGGATCAGAGTCTGATGAGTAGATGATGGACGCGGTGGCACAAACACATCGCGCGATGACTTCCAGCACGGTCGATCACAATTCATTCGTCTCAACTTGGCAACCTCGTTGAACGAGATGCTGCTTGATTGCTGCGCGTGGATCAATTTGTGAACCCCCCTGCTGCGAGGGCGCGCGAGCGACAGCATCGCTCGTGTCGTCGGTATGCATGCATGCCAAACGGCGCGCATGACCGACCCCTTCCTGCTGCACACCGCATCTTCTGCTGCATGCTGCCTGCATGCATGCCCTTTTGGGGAGGGCGAAGCGAAGCGCAAAAGGCGATTTGGATGCCAAGCCCGACTCAATAGGACTCAAGACTCTAGGCTTACGATGCAAAATCGTGAATTCCAATCAAGAATCTTGAATCGTGAAAGTTTGAATCAGAATAGCGGCGCCTTGACTCATTAAAATTTTGAGTCGTCCTGAATTTGAAATTTAATATTGACGCTTAAAGTGACCCCTCCCTGATTGATTTCAAACCGGCATTCTCGACGATGGAGGGTTGAGTAATTTAGATTCAAGAGACAAAATGATTTGGAATGCTTCATGCGACCGGTCGGCGGAACTCCGCACGTGCGATTCACAATGATTGCTGGTGCTTGCTTGCTTCGAATCCTTCAAATTCCGAATTCTTGGCTCAAATCATGAGTGTCCGATCACATGAATTTTGATTTGAAATCAGATTCAAGGTCGAGAGCTTCTGCTGAGCGCCAGCAGGGAGCTGAACTTGTATTCTCGTCTTTAAAGATACCAAATCACGGATGACCGATTAGCCAGAGCTTGAAGGTCAGCAGCGGATAGATGTGCAAGCTGCCAGTCACGAGTCGAGAGTTGAGCCACCCTTGAAATTCGAAGGACAGATCAAGACCCAAAGCCCCACCAAAATGACCAACTCTTTGCAACGTCTCTCGACCGTCCCCGAACTCGGTAACAAGTCTGACGAGTCAGAAGAGTCAAAAGTCTCGAGACCAACTCGCGCGAAGGTGGAGCGGTCTACTTGTTGTCTGGTCGCTGTGATCACGTGATCAGATCGCCTGTGCTCACCGCTGCGTTGCGCCTGCGCTCTGCGCTCGAATCAGGCATGATCTTGAGCTCACGCTTGCAATGTGGACACGTAGAGGACTAGAAAGCTTCCATGTGTTCATAGCTGAAGAAGAGAGGAGTCTTCCTTCACCTTCGTGATGAAGCGGAGACGAGAGTCAAGAGTGAGATGGAGATCTTGCAGCTACACCTAGGGTGCCGACCGCGGCGCGATGGCACGCGTTCGCAACGCTAAAATTGCCGCCACGCAGCAGCATCACGCTAGCGCGGCCTTCCAGCACGCGCAGCTGGGATGGATTCGTTCTCCGTGCTGCAGGTTTTGCTCCCCGCGCTCTCACCTCAGCAGCTCGTCGAGCTTGCAGCATGGTCGACTGCATCATCATGCCGCATGACACCCTGCATGGCTGCATGCAAGCAAGCGGCACTTTCCGCCGGCTATAGCTGATGCTCGCCCTCGCTCGCTTCAAGAAGCGAAGCGCCCGAAAAGGGTAGCTAGGTGCATGCAGTCAAAAAGTAAGCCAAGTCACGAGTCACATACAAATTCAAATTGGGAGCATGAATCTCCAATTCAAGATTCTTGGTTCTTGATCTCGGACGCAGATCGCAGCTATTTGATGGGTACGGCAGACCGAATTCACGGAAAGCGTAAAGCGTGAAATGCCGCATAGCGTCATCCTAATCGTAACACCGACGCAGCAAAAGAAGCTTGGATTCACGATTCCCTCGAAGCCTCATGGCGCTATTTGGATTTGGTCCCCCTTCTTCGGCTTCATATCCCATGCGGAGGTTTCACAAAGCATAACCCTCGTCCACGCTCATTGATCCTCCAACCTCATCCCCCATCAAGCTGCGTATTCAACACCTAGAACCGTCCTTCATAAGATCGAGCCTGCTCCCCCTCGTACTTCCGCTTCCTTATCATCCTACGCAACTCTTCTGCGGAAACAGGACGCCCTCCACTCGTGCACATCCCGCAGCATCTCAGTCAAGTACCCTGCTTTTCTTGCCTACCCTCATCAGCTCTCATCGATCAACATTCTTGCCGACCAGCGTTCCATCTCCACACTTTGCACAGAGAAAAAGTCAGGCTCGCAGTGACGTTGCGCAGGCTGGTCACCTTGGATCATCATGGTGGAGAAATGTCCGGCGGACAACACCCAGAGCGTAGAGCAGGATAACTTCTGGACCGATGTCAGGTCTGGAAATTTGTGAGTCGCTAGCCGAGGGACGATGGTGCGCATCTTGAAAGGAAAGCCAAGCTTGTCCAAAGACGCTCGCTCCACTGATGAGAGCAGACATGCGGGCATGTAGAGCAGAAGTGCAGGCTGCAAAAAGAATCTGATCGCTAATCCAAGCGCGCCCTCCCCCTCCCCTGCCCCCACCGGATACGGATGCGATGCTGTTGTGACGATACTCACACTAGAGATGCGCATCACATTGGGTGGATCATCTGCGGCGCAGCAGCAGTCGTCACAGTGCTCTTATCCTTCATCACCATTTTAGGCCATGCTCGCAACTACAATCGACCTCTGGAGCAAAGGCAAATCATTCGAGTGCTACTGTTAGCTCCAGTCTACGCCATCGTCAGCTTCTTCAGCTACCGCTTCTTCAGATCCTACACCTACTTTTCGCTTGCGGAAACTGCTTACGAAGCGTTTGCCATCGCTGCTTTCTTGATACTCATGCTTCAGTACATCGGTGACTCCGTCGAGGACCAGAGAGCAGTATTCATGGAAAAGGACAAGAAACCTTTGCCGTTCCCATTTTGTGAGTGCTGCTGAAGCTTCTTGCTACTTTACTTTGCATGTATGCGCGTCAGCTGACCATGGTGCTGCCTTTGCTCGACGTTCGTGGCAGGCTGCTGGCGCTTCCGGCCTGCCAAGCCATACTTTTTGGTCGTCATCAAGTTCAGCGTCGTGCAATACGTTGTCATCAGTCCTGCCCTGACCATCGCGGGCATCGTGTTGGAGTACTACGAGCTGCTTTGCGAGTCGTCTCTGAGCTACAAATATGGGCACGTGTATATTTTAGGAGTCGACTTTGTCTCCATTTCTGTCGCTCTGTATGGTCTCATTGTGCTCTACGCGCTCATCAAGAAGGATTTGGAGGGCAAAAAGCCGCTAGCCAAGTTCATGACTATCAAGATGGCCATCTTTTTCATCTTCTACCAGACATTTGTCTTCGACCTGCTCCAAGATCGAGGAGTCATCAAAGCGACACAGTATTGGACGGCTACGAACGTTTCTGATGGACTCAATGCGCTTTGTATCACCCTCGAGATGGTCATCATTGCTGCATTTCAGATGTGGGCTTTCAATTGGAAGGAATACCACTTGGACCGCATCGCCGATCGGAGACAGGCTTTCCGCGGCAATGCGCTCAGCAAGAAGGGCAAGACGCCGGTGTTCAGAAGTCTTCTCCATGCGCTCAATTTCGCCGATTTTTTCGTGGAGCTCTGGCACTCGATTCGCTTTGCCATCGATCGGATGCGCGGTAAAGACTATACGCGCTCGGACAAGACCGTGGGCAAATTCGACATTGTGGGTCGATTCCACGGAGATGGCGACGAGACTGCCAGTAAGATGGGCGATTTGAACGAGATGACGCAGCGGACGGGAACTTCGGCACAGATTGCGTCCACGAATGGTACCTCCTTCGATACAGACCCTCAAGCTGGGCATCCTTATAGCTATCATAAAGCGTACGGAAGTGTTGGATCGGGCCAATCGGACCATCCTTACAGCGCAGGGAACAGGATGAGAAGACCTAGTCATGACCCGTCGCCCTTGGGGCCGGTAGTGCGAGGGGGCGGGCAACCGGACTTGCACATCGCGACCGGACAGATGGGACATGAAGGTGCCGGTCGAGCGGACGAGGGGTTATTGTCCGCCGGCGCGCTTCCAGCGGGAAGTTCCCTACCTCGCCCCACAACACCTCGCTCACCGCGAGAAAGCACTGGAAGGTATCCTTCCTTCCTGTTCAGCTCCACCAATCCTGCTGATGGCACCCTCACTCCTCCGAGAGCGATCACCCCAGATGGCAGGCGAGCACCGTCTTTCGAGATGGCCACACCTCCGCCCCAGCCTTTACCACCCCAACCTACGCCCAGCACATGGCAAAAGGGGGGAGCGTATCGCGTAGCTGGCTTCCCTCGAGCTTCATTCATCGAAGCGGAAGCGGACACGACTCCTCAGCCGATGTGGTTCCACTCTTCAAGTGCTGCGCCGCAAGATCGCACGCTAGATTCCTCTTCGGGCGGACACTCTGTTTCCTATGGACCTGCCGCACAAGCCGCATATGCTCAACCGGCCCCCACGGCCACACGGCAAGCGCCCCATCACTATTCTCAGCATCACGCAGCAGTGGCTCAGGCATTGGGCCCACAAACAAGCGCTGCACTCGGCCCTCCGCAATATCCCTCCTCCCAGTATGAGCGTCACGCTGCATCTCTTGCTCCACCTGCGCCTGCGGCGGCGAGCAATGTCGCCAATGAGTCGTACATTGACAATACAGAAGGTAGTCCGGAAGGCCTCAACAGGCCTTTGTCACATCACGACGACAGGCCTAGGAGCTGGGAACCTCAAGCTTTCTAACGGTCCGCCGACATACCCATTGCCCCTCTTGCGCTAGCACCCTCTTCGCGCTCGCTCCCACTGCCCCCCCGTCGTTCTCCGACGAAGCAGACTGGTCGAGCAAGCCTCTTGAAGCAGTGCTTTATTTTGCCTTGCTTGTTCTGACGTGTTCTCATCCACTTGTAACATAGTCTCTCTGGCTCGCCCTTCATCTAAACGCGTCTCTCTCTCGCATCTAATCCCCCACGCACACACACACTCTCTCTCTCTTTCTTGATAGATTCGTTGCCGCGTAGCCTAGCCTAGCCCTGCCTGCTTGCAAAATCTCATCCCCTCGTCTAAGCACATCCAGATTTCTCTGATTTCCATTCGTCCGCAATCGTCCTTCCCCCCCCCCCCCCCCCCCCCCCCCCCCCCCCCCCCCCCCCCCAAGCATCGCGAAAGTCACAGCACGCAAATGACGAATCGCGAGTGGGAGGTAGCGCATAACATATTCGCGTGGGGGGTAGTGCAGGAACGATGATACACTCTTCATCATTACCCCTTTCCCAATGATGCGTGCTTTTTTTGGGGGGGAGGGGGGTGGCCAGAGATGCTGGCTTGCATTTGGTTGCGTCTCTCAACGATCTCCCTCCATTCGATGCCTCTTTCTGTCCCTGTCATAGTCTCCTCCGCCCGGTGGACTGCGTCCGTCGTCTCTTGACGCTCCGCCCATTTGCATCGGTGGAGCCGCTCCAGGGAAGAAATGTGGATTCTGCCCATGACAAACAAGGGGACCGATCGGGGTTAGCAAACTTCTGGAGCGCTCCGAAACCGAACTGCAGTGCGATGCTTTTGGCTGAGGGGCGGCATGTCTGAAGACTGCTACCTTTGCCCTTCAGAAAATGCCCGTTTGACGCGTACAAATACTCACGAAGTGACCACCACCTCCACCACCTGCATGACCTCCTCTTCCTCCTCCTCCTCCTCCTCTGTATCCACCCCTTCCACCACGGTTCCCATTTCCCATGTGTCCTCCCATTCCCTGTCCAAATCCGCCCATAGGAAAGGGCATGTTCATCTGATTTGGCGCGCCAAAGGCCCCAGCTCCGGGTCGTGGAGGATTAGCACCATTTGGCCCGGCGGACATGCCCATCATACCCATCATGGCCGGATTGAACATCGGCATAGAGCTGCCTGGTCCGCCCATTCGAATCGGAGGAGCCATTTGGGGTGGTTGAGGTAGAGGACCTGCTCCTGCGCCGCCCATACCATTCCGATCCCTTCCGCCTCTTGAGCCATCGCTGTTGCCTCCGCCTCTTCCTCCTCTCATCCCTCCTCCTGGGCCCCCTCTTTGCTCTCGTGCGGGCGGATCTGCAGAACATGACGAGGTCAGGGGAGGTCAAAGAGAATCCTTGGCAGCCTGTGTGCACACTCGCTCCACTCACCCTTGGGCAGCGTACGGAATGGATTGCCATGCGCGCTTGTGCTCATTGTGATCAAGGCGCGCTTGAAGTTGAAATCGCTGTTTGGGGACGAAGGCGTCAGCCCATCTCGTGCTCGCAGCCACAACGAGCTTAGTGCATCTCACTTTTCCTCAAACCACGTCTTCAACCTCCGAGCTTCTTCTTCCGAGGAGAATTCCACCCAAGCGACGCTACAGTGGGAGATGCAATGAAGATGCGCAGCAATCTTAGTCGAGAACTCCATGCCCGCGCAGCCTGATGCGTCACCCACCCTTTGGATTTGCCATTGACTTTGTGTTCAGAGAAAGATACGTCGGAGAGGGATGTGTCGAGGCCAACATTCTGAGCCACCTGCCTTATATCCTCATCGCTGACCCACTGCAGCCATCGCAAATGTCCCGAGTGACACATTGCGCGTAGTTCAGCCACAAGGCTCGTGGGCGCTGGTCAGGCCAGCCAAACAAATACGGCCAACTCACCCAGTCGAGCTCTCCAATATACAGAGCGTTTTGTATGCTCGGATCCGTCACTTTGGGCCTGCCGGCCAGGCCCGAACGTCCGGGAGGAAGCGGTAGAGCAGCGCTTGCTCCACTACCGGAGCCGGAATTCGAAGCTGAAGTCGATGCTCCATCTTGGTGCAGACCAGAGTACCGGCCGTCTTTCCGATCCACCTGTGATGCGGCGACACGGCACACAACTTAGCTTCAGGCCGACCAGAAGCGAGCTCGCTAAATTCTTCCCTAGCATACACTCACGTCTTCTTCTATATCATCTCTGCTCCTCTTCACCGCGTTGGCGGAAGCATTCCTAGGGTCAATTCCAGTCTCAGGATTGATTTGAGGCGGAGGTATGAAAGAAGAAGAGCCGCCGGCTGACGGGCCTGCCCCATTGGATCGCAAAGCTGCTTTATCATCTACTTGGGAATCCTGCTCCTCTTCCTTGTACCCAATGAGGTCCTCTTCATCCTCTGCACCCTCTTGACTCTTGACCGGCGCATACAGATCTTGCTCCTGAATGTATGTCAGAACATATGCAAGGTGGGTTAGCAATCATGCAAATCGTCAGTTGACTGCTCTCTTGTCCATCTTGACCAACCCTACTGGTCCACTGCAGCCCTTACGATCCGACGCCGTCTAGCATCGTATCGTAGCACACATACGGAACCTTCGAAACTCACGCCGTACAGATCGAAGTTATCGTCGTCCATTTTTTCAAGTCTTCTCGGCTTAGCTTACAGATTGATTGATCGATTGGCGTGGAGCAGGGGGTGGGAAGAGACTGCCGACGTATTCGGCAATGCAGGAAGCTAGATGGAGCGGAGCTGAAATCAGACCCCACAGCACGGGAGCCTGGGGGCGAGGGCGAGAAGGGCGGAAGTGCGTGCCCAAGAACGAGGTGTGCAATGCGGTTGTGCTTGCTTGCCTGCTTGCTTGCTGGAGTGAGTCCTTGGGAAGAGCCAGTTTGATAGAGCGAGCAAGGTTGGTATTCAATGCCAAGGCAGGTGCGTCCAAGGTGAGGAGCCCGTGGTGCAGAGTAGGATGCTGCGGCTGATGACAGAACAAAGATGAGAAGCGATCGCCGCTGCACTCGAAACAATGTCCGTGTCTGTGATTTGTCCTTGATCTTGACAGCTGCAGCCATGCCATCCACTCATCAGCCGTTCGGTCGCTTCGGAGACACGCGCAGCCTTCGCGCTCGGCCAGCTGCCGTGCGAACATGGACATCACGTGTGAGATCCACTCGCGCGGGCGCTTTGGCTGTACTGTATGTCCACTCAAGACTCAAACTCACGACTCGCGACACTCATCACGCATCATCTTGAACACAACCACACCAAGACTCAAGACTGCGCACACTCGTGACTCTTGGCTTCATCAAGACGCTCATCTGCAATCAAAACGCAATGCTCCGAAGCAACCGACTTTCGCGTCTCACGCACAAATCTGAGCTGGACCAGATGAATGTCAAGTGTGCATTCATGAGTGATCTCTCGAGATTTCGGGAGCAAGAAAGGCGAGCATTGACGACGCCGTTCCCAAAGTGGGCTCCGTGTCGGTTCGATCTCAAGATTCCGGATCGCAGCACTATGAGATACTACGAGTGTTGAAGGTGGATGTCCAAGTGGCAAAGGGTAGGAGGAGGTGCTGTGGGATGAAGCGCGATGTAGCATAGTACTGTTCGAACGCACGTGGAGAGCAAGGTAGCCCGCATGTTGAAAGACGTTTTAGTGGAACACATCGCAGAGTGCACCTCGTTGGAGGAGGATGGACACTTGGACATTCATCCAGCACACAATTTATGCCTCATCAGGTGTAAACTCCCGACGTAAACGTTCTCCTCTCCGAGTGATGGACCCGCAAAACGTTCCAGATCCCTGCGGTGAATGATGTCAAGACAACACATCAGCTCGACATCGGCACGACTCCTCGAATCCGTGACGCAGCGCAATGTTGCAAAGGGATCCAACACGCAAAGGCTCACCTTTGCGTTCCAGCAGCAATCAGAGTCGTGCGTGACTGGAGGACAACAACCCCTTCCATTCTTGTCGTACGGTGCCAAAGCGGTGATGTCCTGGCATTCCGCCGATTTCCCACTGGTCTTGTTGTTCGAAATTCTGGTTTGGACAATTGTGCCAGTGCTCCTGGCAGTCTTTCCCAAGGCCGATGACGTAGGAACGCTTTGCTCTTTGAGCTTGGCATTCACACGGACATCGGACGCCCAGTCGGGGTTGGAAGCTTTCACGTCTGCCAATTGAAGCTTGAACGTGCGCAGCAGGTCGCCAAGCTGGACCGCTTCCACTTGCTGCATCGTCGTAGCATCGGAGCTGGACGAAGACATCTCTTGAATAGGTTGAGCGATGCATGAGCCAATGTACACTGCTAGCAGGGCGAGAGAGAGCAGGAAACGCGCCCAAATGCAATGGATTGGTCGCGAGGAAGGCCGAGATGGACTGCTGGCGGGACTGCGGGATTGTACAAGCTTGCCGCCTCGACTCGCGACGGGCGTCACGGATAGTTTGCCTAGATCTGCCAGACGAAGTGATCGGTTCATCTTGCTGTTAATGCCGCACGGGTGGTTTCGGCAGGCAGAGAAAAGGGGAGGCTCAAATCGTGCAATCTTGTTGTTTTTGGCGAGGTGGGAAGACGCGAAGGAGCGATGAGAGGAAAGAAGAGAAAGTAGGATGGGGAGTCGTCGGGATGGGGGTCGTCGGGATGAGTGAAAGAGTTGAAGAGGCTGTAGACGGCGGAAAGCAGCAAGAGGGAGTGCGAATGGTGAATGAGGCGAGAAAGGCAGGGGTGGCGGGGGCAAGCCAGGGAGGCTGTAGAAGAACAGAGAGGGACAGTGGCATGTTTGATAGATTATATATGTATCCACAAGCTCAAAGAGTAGTTCGACTCGACAAGCATGTGCTCCTGCTCTTGGACGGCGCAACTCCCACTCCAGTCATCCTTGTCGCTGCTTGCTTGCACCTCTGATGATGAGACTCTTGATTTGAAGCTCCCTCTCACGACTCTGCGACTAGATGGGTGTATGCGCGGATTGTCAATCGCAAACAAGGAGAGCGATGTCCGATCTCGTACGGCATGCAGATCAAGAAGGCACACAATCGGGTCCATGCACTCGACAGCTCGCACTCGAGGCTGACCCGCTCTGTCGGGGCACAGCTAGTGCATTCTAGCGCGGCGGGCGAGCATTGGAAAGCAATCAGCCGCGCCGAAGCTGTAGCTCTCGGTCATGAATGTTGCACATATGCCGACGTAGTAGTAGTGAAACGGGCAGAATGGCCAATGGCTACATAGCAGGACAGTGCGCGCCCAATTCCCTACGACTTCTGATGTCAGACCGAACAAGCGGACCCCAACTGACCCTGACCAAAAGTGTACGCTTACGGTCTGCAGCTGGGCCCCAGCACTGTGTAGAAGTCGAACGGGCGCTCTCCAAATCAAGGTTGAAACGAGATCAGGTTCTTGTCCTTGTTTGGTAGTCTGACGCTCATGTCTGTCTCAAAGGGGCAGCGATCTTGTGAGCAGCTGCGAATCAGATGCGATTGCACATTGTCCGTCGCATATTTCCGATTGTACGCGCTGAGCAGAGGACAAAAGGAATGGGACGACGAGCAACGGAGCGCGGAGTGGCAGGAGACCTCACACTGCTCATGCACAGATATACGGCGCACGCGTCTATTATAGCCAGTCCTTCGCGGCAGATCTTGACCTCAAGCTCTTCATCAGCCGATCGTTCAAGCCTCGTCGCGCTTCAGCTCTCACAACGCTCCAGATCTCGCGTCATCAGGAAGCGCACACACCGTCCTCTTCGTCCAAAGTGTCAAACAAAAAAAACAGCTGTAGGGCACCGCGCGCGGCGATGCCTAATCCTTCGTGGGGGTTTTTCCCCATGCGACTCGCACTCGCTAACAAGCTGCCCTCCTTTGTTCCTGCAGCATGCGCAGCATTCAACGAACGTACAGTCACGAGTACTGTATGACCTCGTGCCGATCGAGCAGCTGATCCACACGTGCCTTGCCATACATTCTGATTCATTCGCCCAGATCGACTCGTGACTCGTGACCCTTTGCTCTGCAGCATCTCATCTCCTCTTCACGGGCCCGAATGACAGAATCCTCACGCTTTCCACTCGGTAACTATCGATCCAAGCTTTTGTAGCGCATATGCTGCAGCGCTATCGCTGTTCCTTTGGTTGCAATGAAGGGCAACTCGGTCGTCCGCATGCACCACCGATCATCTCGCGCAGCCAAACACCCCCCCC
>NW_020290057.1:0-73266 GCF_003144195.1 Ceraceosorus guamensis
GACCCTAATTCCAGACACCCTTGTAACCCTAACCCTAACCCTAACCCTAACCCTAACCCTAACCCTAACCCTAAAATATCATGAGTAGGCTGCTACGTCCGCTCGTTCATGCCGTTCCAATCGGGGTAAGCTTGACACGAGCTCGACGACCCGTGGTTGCGCAATCAGGGCTCGAGCGAGCGGAGTATACAGCACTCGGTGCGCGATACGCAGGTCCAAAGAGCTGTCAGCGCGAGCTCCATATACGTGGGACAGGGGGGCGCGAAGCTCAAAGTAAGAAGACCGTGCCGCTGAGCTCGACAGTGCAGCCCGCCCAAGCGTAGCAGCATCGAGAGTGCGTAATGCGCGTGCGTCCGCGCCCGGACATGATTTGTGCAGAAACAGAAAGCGAACGTGAGAGTCTGCGCGCCTACGCCTGCTTCGTCACGCCATCGCGGTCCAAAAGGGAGCCGAAAAGGCACAAGAAATTCATTCACAACCAAGGCTCCATCGATGAGGGGGCATACAGTCTTCTTGCACTTGCGCAGTCAGTTTGCGTAAAAGGGAAAAAAAATAGGATCTCGCTCTTCAGCTGCCACGGTCTCAGACGACGGCAGGTCATCCAACATGCTTGTAGCACTGGCTATCACGAGCGAAGCCATGTTCCAACCCGTAGACTCGCGTCGTGTCCGGGCTCATTCACAAATATGATCGAACCTGTCCCAAGTGGCCCCTCCTATGATGATTGTGCTTTGTACAGTCGCGGCAGACTCGGGATCTTCCTGCCTTTTTTTTGGAAGTCGTGCGAACCCAAGAGCCAAAAGAATGTGCGCAGACGCCTTGAGACTCGAATGCAGGAGAGGGGCTCCTTCTCCAAATCGGTACCTGCGGAGTCAGAGGACGTGTTGCCTCCTCGAATCCGAGCGCTGATCTACGGCCAGGCCGTTTTTCTCGCTTCGAGTCAGTGGGCCGCGCAGCCAGGCGCTGTGACCAATTCCGTGCTCCCCAAGGTTCTCGTGACGAGACCAATTGGTGGCTATCCAGCCATTGCCTCGCGCCGGGCCTAGCGCCTAGCGATACGCTACGAGACCATTGGCATTTTTGTGCGACGCCGTTTGGGTCTACCCCTCGATTGCCGGGGCTTGGCGTAGTCGCAATTACCTTTGCCCAGTCTGCTCCGAAGGGCGGCGCACGGAAGAATGCAGACGTGTATTTTGTACCAAGAGCCGTGCAGGCCTCTGTGGACGCCCGGGTCGGGCAGACAGGAGTCCTTTGAGCCACAAATGAGGAGATGCGCCGCAAGCACGCTCGGGTAGGCGTGGACAGTCGTCAGTGTCCGGGCGCAGCCTCCCGAGCGCACCATGGTGCACGCCAGCTGGGTGTCCTTGCAGCACGCTGGATCTCCTTCCTACGCTTGCACCTACAGAGACGGATATAAGAGGTGCTCCAGCTCTTTGGAGTGTCATCCGATCCCCAAGACTCACCGTCCTGAAAAGCTGCCGCAAACCGTCAAAGCCCCGTATTCAAAAAGCCGCCTGCACTACACATCTCATCAGCACACAGCACACTCACGCCCATGATGAAGCTTATTCTCCTCTCAGCCCTCTTGGTGTCCGTGTTCGTCGCCCAGGCAGCAGGTCAAGAGAGAAGCAAGATCAAAAAGTATTGTTCGTAAGCTTCTTGCCAGCGTAGCCATCTTTGTCTTTTCTGACTTTCAAAGAGTTGTTTCCGGCTCTGCCCTGCCCATGACAGCGGTCATCCACAGGCCCGCAGGCTGGACCGACGGGCAAGTGAGCAACGCTTGGGTTACCGAGTGCAAGGCGATTGGAGGCTCGACCAGCGGTCTCCAGTGGGGCGATGTCGCTTGTTTCGTTGGGTAAGTGCCTGCGCTTTCAGCCCTGCAAGTTGACTCGTA
The DNA here is from genome assembly GCF_003144195.1 of Ceraceosorus guamensis. NCBI lineage: Eukaryota > Fungi > Basidiomycota > Exobasidiomycetes > Ceraceosorales > Ceraceosoraceae > Ceraceosorus > Ceraceosorus guamensis. The sequence goes on from NW_020290057.1 coordinate 1,895, forward strand.
GATGAAGGACCTGACGTGACTGTACTCGCTTTGGACGCAGACCGGGCGGCGCAGACCTAGGAGGTCAAGTAATTTCCGCCCTGGAGGAGCAGAACCCCGGCGAGTGGGAGTTTGGCAACGCTTAGTGACGGACCTTGTCTGCTGCCGCTCGTTCGGAGAGTTGCCAGACTCATCGAAGGGCCCCGCAGCAAAGCTGTGCTACCGCTATCTCCGTCACTCAATCCGAATTTGGCTCGCGAATGCCATGCTCTCTTTCCTGACCTGCGCGCTAGCGGGAGCCTGATTGCCCTACTGTGTGCGGACGGGAGTATTCTTTTTGCGAGCGGCGTTGCCATGAGACCTGGGCAGACGCCGGCAGGGGGCGTTGGTCTTCCGGGTGCGGCCGCTGAGGCTCGCTACTCGACACTATCTTGCTAGTCTCACAAGAAGCTCGAAAGTTACGCTGCGCTACAGCCATATGCACCCCACTTTGCCAACGCTCGCTATCCCCACCCCCTCGAGACTCAACAATCTATCGAGACGCGCAAAGTCATCCTCGGATCCCTCGAGCGCTGCTCACACTGGCAGCACGCGGACCGCTGGCGCCGACGATGAAGTCTTTGACCCTTCCAATTCTCCTCTTGTTCTGCTTCACGGATGCAATTTTGGCTCAAGAGGGGCCCATAGGGAGTGCAAGGTCCCGCATCCCTCACTACAGTACGTAAGGCTCTTCCCAATGCCATTTCATGCCGTGCTGCTGACAATTTCCTCTGCTCTCGACGCTCGTCCCAGATCTCATCAAGCGTCCGAAAGGCTGGACCGACGACCAAGTCAGCACAGCCTGGACGAATGCATGCCATGCGATCCAGTCGGAGGCTCAACCAGCGGCTATCAGGCCCTTGCGAACCGAGTCGCGTGCTTCGACGGGTGAGTATCAGCAGCAGCGGGCCATGGTCTCTGGTGCGCGCGCGTTTCTGATGTGGATCGTACGTAGCGTTGATCTTTTCGAACGCAGGCCGACAAGTGCAGACAAAGCTGGCTCCGTGCTTGCGGCGCTGCTCAAGCAAAATCCAGGCGAATGGGTCATAAAGAAGATTTAGGCGGGCGGCCCGGCACCTTCATGCAGTCGCTACTTGACGCCGAGTGGCGAACATCATCAAGAATTTTCCGCAGCAGCCTTGTGCTTGTCCGATTCCTGTCTTAGCTAGGCTTGTCAGTGCAAACCACGACTGCTCACGTCTATCTGGGCGTCTGAGATGTTTGGATCCATCTTGACCGCGATTGGGGTTTTGCAGGCAGGCGTCTCATCCGTTTCCGCGAGCAGCTATTTCGGACACCGGCTCACAATTGTCCATGCTGTCAAAGGCGTTCATTCGCAGTCAACTGGGTGGTCAGCTCCTCGCTTCACCTTTTGTCCGATGTTCGACTCGGAACGGTGCTTCAAGAAGCATGTGCATGTGTATGTCTGGGTGAGGGGTGTCTCGTGCGATGCTCGGTTGACTGCGATACTTGTGTTGCCTTCTTCGTCTGCAACCGTTCGCAGAAGGTTTCCGCGTGATGCCGCTCCCACTCATCTCTTCTAGCTCGGAAACGCTTCAACGGTATGATGGGAGATGGGTTCGAACGCGAATGTATTCACCTGGCAAGGTCCTCGAGCCATCGAGTAGTCTTCCTCCGCCTAGTTGTAACCCTTCACTTGAGGCTCCAAGTCGAGCCAAACGCAATGGTACGCATTGATGGTGACGTTGACATGCGCGGCCGCCTGTGTGAAGGAAGGCCAATGCTTGCCGCATCGAGTGCAGATCCAGTCCATCTTGGCGTGCGCCGAAGCTTGATGCTGCTTGAGCGACAACAGCCTCTTGGTCCTGAACCGACCCGCAGAGTTATCGGCATTGCGGGTGGGATAGGAATGCGGGACAGCGCTGCTGCAAGCCCAGCATTCCCAGTCCTCCGCTTCCGAGTCCAATGCCAGAAGCGCGGACATGCGCTCCTCCACCTTCTCTAAGCGCTTTGCGTGCTTCTGCTCCGTCGTCTCGCGAATCTGGCGCTCCTGCGTACGTTTACCCAGAGCGATGCAGTCCTTGATTGCCTTGACCGCCTCGTCACCCAGAGTGGGCATAGAGTTGAGACGCTGCTTGACGCGTCTCGACGTGTCTTCTGCCGACTGCCTGCGCGCGGATCTCCCACATGTCAACGGGAGGTCTGAATCACTCTCCGAAGAGACAGCGTACATTTGCGTCTCTGCAAAGTGGAACGGCTGGGTGTAGGTACCCGCGCCTGAGCACGCGGAATGGATGGTGCGCGTCAGTCAAGTAAAGGGTCAGCGTGAGCGAGCAGGCGCATTCAGCAACTCACCGAACCTCCTAGGACGAATAGAGCTCATGATGGGAGTGCAACGCTCGTCATGCGTCGACAAAACTGTCTGCCACAAGCTTCCTTCAAGGCCCCGCTGTGAGACGGAGGACACGGGTAGGCATGCAAGTTCAGCATGTATGCGCTCAGAACGGAGCCAAGACTGGTATGAGTCACTGCAAGCTGCTGACCGATGATGGCATGTTGGCAAGCTCAGAGCATATTCGCCGACATGGAGACGTGGCGCAGCGCGATGCTCCAGCTCTCCAAAGGGCTGATGTGCGCGTTAGAGATGGGCGATCCGCGAAAGCTTTCCAGGCGTGAGCTGCCGTCTCCCTGCAGCCCAAGACAAGATGATTTTGAAAGCTCAAATGATCGATTGCATTTGAGATTCCGAGAGGTTCTCCTCTGTTCCAAAGAATCAAAACGAGGTGATCGGTAATGGTGGTGATGAGGAAGGTTCCCTCAGCGCCCAGGTGGACCAACGCACCCACAAAGTCACAAGTCTGGGACTTTCCCTGTGCTCCAAGGCGCAACGCCTGTCCGCAGGCCCGCGCATTTATCCTGCTGTGGTGCCTTTTGCAGCAGCTATGCGCGCATGCATGCAGCGTAGCATGGGCCCAAACAGCGTATCACGTGTCACGCACGGACTCGAGACGCTTGACCGTGATGCGTCTGATGTCTATCCGACCGCGGCGCTTCTCATCCCGTCAATCAGCAGTCGTGAGTTGAATCTCTTCAACATGCACGCTCTCTACTACCTCCTTCACTCTGACTCGCACTGGAGAGAAGACCTCACGCGACACGGCCTTTGCGCGCAAGTCGTGAGCGTATCGCGCAGTCCACCACCCATCGCGCTTCCTCTGCCAAGCCGAGTGAGCTTTGGTTTGGCTTGCTCATCCTTCGACTCAGCTCAGCTCGTCCTGCAGCACCCCACACACAATCGCAGCAGCTTGCTCTCACCATGTCTCAAGCAGCAGCTGAGCAGGTTGCGAGCGGAAGCGGAAGTGGAGGAGCGGTGCCAGCATGGCGCCATTTCAGCTTCTACGATGCCACCAGGCTCTCTGATGCGGAGGATCTGGCCCTGCCTCCTCGATCGCTGCGCAACGCCACGCGCATCGTCGCTCTCACCTCGTCCATCGTCTGTCCACCGCTCCCTGCCTCGCAAGATGCTCGGACAGAGGAGCCGCACGAGGTGCACAGCGACAGCAACGCAGCCGCGCCAGCTCCCTCGTCGCATCCAGATGGCTGCATCATCTCTGCGCAAGTGGATGGTAGGGCTGAGGTGCTCCATCCGCGCACCTACGCTACCCTCGCCAGCTGGAACATGTTCCCGGGCGGCCGAGCAACGCACTTGTCTGTGGATGGCAAGGGGAGACTGGTATCGATCGGAGAAGAGGCTGCTGCGCGCTTTCCCGTACTGAGGATCTGGGATCTGAGACGAGTGCAGCAGCAGCAGCATCATCATCAGGGCGCAGCGACGTGGGCTCCGCTGCTGCTCGCTTCTGCCAGAGTGCAGCATGGAAGCAAGCCTTTGCCTGTGAGTGTCCAGCGGCTGTGCTATTCCTGTGGGCATATTGGCGGGGGACGCGAGAGTCGGCGATCGGAAGCAAGGCGCGGCGCGGCGCGGCGCGGCGCTGCGCTGCGCAGAGCAATTTGTCTGATTTTGTTGCCTTCTGCTGCCCGTCTCTCTCTCTCTCTCTCTCGTCTTGCTCATCGCATCGCAGGTGGCAGCCTTGGCGCACACGCCTAGCCTCACTTACCTCTCTGTAGCGCTAGCCGATGGCTCGGTCTTGCTGCTCCGCTCCGTCGATGCGTCTCTCAGCGGGCCTATCACCAGCACCGCGAACGTTGCAAACAGCGGTGCATTGCGCGGAGACAGCTTAGCGGCGCCGGCATTCCAGCTGCCCAAGTTCAAAGTCGTCTTTCAGCCTTCGAGCGCAAAGTCGGCCAATGCAGCATCCGCAGCAGAGATTGTCACTTCGCTAGGCTTTTGCGAAGTGGTGTCTGCCAGCAGACAAGATGAGGGCAAGGCGGCTGCAGCTGCAGCTGCTGCTGCTACGCACATCGCCTCTCGTCAGCGCCTCAACGCTCGCGGCGAGCTGCCCAGATCGGCGATGCGCAAACAGCAAGGGCAGCATCTGCAAGAGCCGTTGCAGAGCGCCAGCGCGGTGCACCTGCTCATCGTGACGCTCGAGCGCGTGCTGCGGTACAATGTCCTTGGACCATCCGCCGGCAACCCTCCTGCCGTGGTGGACGACGTTGGTTGTGCCCTCTCTTGCGGAGTCATGGTGGAAGGGCCTCTGCTCGCACCATCCTCTGCCTCGACGGTCGATCAGCAATCTGCATTGCAGGGCAAGATGGTCATCGCGAGGCAGGAAGCCATCTACATTGTCGGTGCTGAAGGAAGAGAAGTTTGCTTGGCTTATGATGGTGAGCGCAGTATGACACCAGACTGCGATGGTACAAGCGAGCGTATAGAGCTGAAGCGAGCGTCGACTGCACCCCCCGTCAGAGCCCAAACGGTCCGTGCACCTCCTCAAGACTCACCTCGTCATCATCTCGCCGCCCGTCCCCGCCTCTGCACTCTCCGCGCAGGCTCGCAAGCCTGCGTCTTTAGCCGATCCGGCCGCTGCTAATCTTGGGCGACGCGGAAGTAGTGCACCGAAAGAGGTGGTCAATGTCACCATCTTCGATTTGGTGAACAAGCTGATCGTTTTCAAAAAGGCTTTTGATGGGGGTGTCAGGATGGCGTGGACAGATTCTATGGGCGATATCGCGGTGCTCAGCGACGATGGCACGGTGAGTGTATGCAGGTGCGTGCGGCGAGCGGCACCCAAGAATCGGTGCTGACGAGCATCGCGTGCCTTTCCCTCTTTTGTTTGTCTTTTCAGCTCACGAGACTGGAAGAAAAGGGTTTGCAGGCAAAGTTGGAGATGCTGTTCCGCAAAAGCTTGTACCTGCTTGCCATCAGCGTGGCCAAGTCGCACCGCGCCAAGAGACCCGTGCTGGGCAATGACTCGCATTCAGCCGCTGTGCGCACCTCGGAAGGCCAGCCGGACGATCAACTGCTGGGAGAAATCTATCGCCGGTATGGCGATCATCTGTACGCCAAGGGGGACTACGATGGTGCGATGGCGCAATTCGTAAAGACCATCGGTTTGGGCACGCAACCGAGCTACATCATCCGACAGGTGAGTATGGCCCAATGTCCGATCACAAAGAGGCACTCGCTCATCGCCTTTCCATTCGCAGTTTCTGGACGCTCAGCGGATCGCTCATCTCACAACCTACCTACAAGAGCTGCACGCGCGAGGTCAGGCCAACTCGGATCACACGACGCTGTTGTTGAACTGCTACACCAAGCTCAAAGACGTTGCATCTCTCGACCGCTTCATCAAGCGACCCGTGACGCGCAAGCAACCTGGACAGGATGACACGGGCGACGATGTCTTCCACGAATCGGACGTGGATCAGGATCGCGACGAGCTGCCCTTCGACTTGGCTACGGCGATGCAGGTCTGTCGACAGGCCGGTTATCACGGCCACGCAGCATACTTGGCAAAGCGGTATCATCGGCACGAAGATTACCTGCAGATCCAACTGGATGACGTGCAGGACTACGACGAGGCTCTGACCTACTTGCGCACGCTATCCCCGCAGGATCTGGAGATGCACCTTCAGCGCGTCGGAAAGACGCTATTGGCGAACCGTACTACTGCGACGACCGATCTGCTGATAGAGTTGTGTTCCGGCGCTTTCTCACCCTCTCCTATCGCCATTGGCTCGGGCGTCGATGCGGCTCCTCAGGCACCATCCACGGCAGCTGCGTACCTTTCCTATTTGCAGATTGGCAATTATGCCAAACAGAGCACAGCAGACAACGTGAATGGAGCAGCAAAAGCGGCACCATCCTCCGACGCTCCGCCATACTCGATCGAAGGCGATGCGGGAGAGCAGCAATCCACCACGATGCCGACATACCACACCCCATCTCCTCGCGTCTTTTTCGCTCAATTCATCCGGCACTCTGCGCAATTCATCCGCTTCTTGGAGACTGTCGCGCTGGCCAGATGGGGGCAGAGTATCAATGAGGATGAGGTGCTGGAGCCTCGAGACGCCCCCCTTAAGCCTGGCGTGCTGGCCATGATGGATGCGCCGGGACAAGACCTGACAAAGAGTCTGCGGCAGCTAGGCATGGAACCTGGCGATGACAAGTACGAAGAGGAAGAGAGCGGCGATCAGCGAGCCATTTGGAACACTCTGTTGGAGCTGTACCTCGCCTCTGCGCGCGAGAGAAGTGGACGAGACGGCAGCGGGCAGAATGGTACGGCTGTCATGGAAGGATCGCCCGATGAGCGGCTCGATGCGACGCAGCGCAGAGCGAGATCGGACAGAGCGCTGAGGTTATTGGAGCAGCACGAAGCGTTGCCGTACGATATCACCCACGCTCTGGTAGTCTGCACGACGGAAAATTTCGAGCGTGGATTGGTGCTGCTTTGGGAGAGGCTGGGCATGTACGAAGATGTGATGAAGCTTTGGATGGATGTGGGCAGTGCTGAAGCGCACGCCGCTGGCGGAGCGAAAGCTGGAGCAGCGAAGGAAGCGAGTCATCGAGTCATGGCCTGCCTGCGACGGTATGGCGCTCTGCAACCGCACTTGTACCCCATCGTGCTGCAGTACCTGGTGTCGGATCAGAGCATCCTTGCGAATCATCAAAAGGACTTGTTGCAGGTCATTGCGCACATTGAAGAGGAGAACATCATGGGACCGTTGGAGGTTGTGCAGGCCCTCGGACGGACAAGGGTCGCTACCGTTGGACTGCTTCGCGATTATCTCAGTCGAACGGTTGAGCAGGAACGTCAGGAGATCGAGGCTGTGAGTGCAGAGGTGCAGCTACCGATCTTGGCATCGCTTACGATTTTTCCTTTTTTCTCTGCGCCCATCGTAGGACCAGAACCTGATCACGACGTACCGAGGCGAGACGTCGAAGAAGCTGCAAGAAATGTCGGAGCTGACGGATGCGAACCATCCGCGAGTGTTCCAGATGACGAAATGCACGGCTTGTGGAGGTCAGCTCGAAGTGCCCTCTGTGCACTTTATGTGCAGACACTCTTTCCATCATAGGTGTTTGGGCGATGGAGAGAATGAGTGTCCAGCTTGTGCTAGGGCGCACGCGACGGTGCGAGAGATCAGAGCGAACAATGAAGAGATTGGATCTAGGCACGATCTGTGAGTGCGACTTCGATACGCGAGGTGCTGGAGCGTGAGAATGAAGACGAGCTCATCAATGTCCGATCTGCTCGCTACCAAATAGCTTCTTGCAGCAAGTTCACAATGCGGACGATGGCTTCGATGCCATCGCCAACATGTTCTCCAAGGGATTGTTTGGCGCAAATAGGCTGATATGAGTCTTGTGCAGTGATTGTACACCCTAGATACCCTACCATCATCTGCTGGCATTGCACTCGCACTCACAACTCGACAAAGGTGGATTGGCATTGCTTCGACGACATCACGACCCTTCAGAACGATGCCCTGTCAGCGACGCTGCGATACAATTTCAATAGCATGGAGAAGTCATTGCGGAGGCCAGATGATGCGCTCGGTAGAAGCACTGCATGGGTCTATGGGCGCATCGGCACGATGGTGAATTGTTCGATGGGCGCTTCCAGACGCTTGTTGAGCTCGATGACGCAGGCCTGCGTGTGGTCCACCTGCTTCTCGGGCCAACCCCTGCGCGAAATGCACGTCAGAGGCGTGGGAGAGAAGAGAAGGATGAGGAGAGGTGTTGTCATTGACACAATGCATTTGGCTTTGAAACTCACTCCCAGGCGTAGCAGTAAAGCGCCAAGACGCCTTTGTAGTAGTCCAGTTGGCTGAACCCGTTCGCTCCGTACAGCTGCGTGCAAGTAGCATGCAAGAGACCCTAGCATCATCTGGGGTGATACCTTTCAGCAGCTTGTCGACTTCAAGGCACGGGCGCGCAGCACGAGCTCATCGCAACATTTTTCGCCAGATTACCGAGGACACGCGATTCGCCGAGATTGCCGAGGAGCGAACCCTACAAATTTCGCGCTTGACATCTTGTCCAAGCCAAGTGGTTGCAAATTTAGAGACAGGTCATCAGTTTATTCATTGAACAGGGTAGACGTCGGGCGCGCGCGCGCGCGTTTCGCAGAAGCGCGTGGGGCTGTACACCTGCAGGGATCGCCCGTAGCCGAAAGGATACGGAGAGAGCAAGCCAGCAAGGCGCTCGCTCCCCACGCTTCACCGATCGAGCGGTAAGGCGCTTGCGCGAATTGCGTGCTCTTCGCAATTCGCAAAAAGTATGGAGCAATGATGATGGTATTGCGGAGAGATGGATGGATCGCATCTGTGGTGTTTACATGTGCGTGCATCCAGCGCGTGCGTGCGCGCACGTGACAAAAAGCCCCGCCGGCGGGCGGCCCCCCCCCCCCCCCCCCCCCCCCCCCCCCCCCCCCCTTTCACGCCCCGCTCGATCCGGTACGCAAAAGTCTCAATGAGACGGAAGGGGGGAGGAAGAACCGCTTTGCTTGCTTGCTTGCTTGCTTGCTTGATTGCACGAGTAGAGCAACCCCCTCTCGTATGCCACACGGATGCTTCTTCACACCACACCACATCGCACTGCGATCGAATGGCACTTCGGAAAGTGCAAACGGGGGACATGTCAGCTTTCTGTTCGTGGAGGAGCAGCAGCAAGAAGGAAAGGGCTGCTGCCTTTTTGCTTCGCTTCGCTCCCCTTTTGCATGTTCCTTGCGGTTCGTCCTTCATCAGCTAGGCACGATACATGACGCCCCGACGTGAGAAGGTTGTGTTCTCGACGGCGCTACGACTTGATCTACAGGATGGGATTGGATGAGCCCAGAAATTGGAATGAACGTGGACTTTTGTGGATGAAGTCGGGGTGTGTGAGGGGGTTGGAGGGAAATGGGTAGACGCACGGTGGAGTCTCGAGTTGTAGATCTTCCCGTTCGACTGCTTGAGCAGACATTCTCTCGAGTCTGGTCTAGCGGTGCAGTGCCTGACTATGGGGCACAGGATTGAAGCGTCGTCCTCTCAGCGAACACGGGTCGGATTGGAGCGTCGTTCTCTCAACGCCTGAGGGCAGGAGAGACGTGCGATTGGCGAAGCGTGAGTTTTGGTGAGCGTCTCGCATTCGCTACTGCTATGCCTGCCGATGATCTATCTCCATGAGGGCAATCTTGCTCACTTGCGATAGCCGGTCGTCTGCGCTTCGGCTGGAGACAAGTCGAGCCAGATGCACATGGTGGTGTTCGTCTTTGGGCTGAGGTGTCTCAAAGCCTGATTGTACAGTGCGAACGTCTCGCCACATTTTCGGCACTCCCACCGTTGTCCGGCCGAGCAATGTGCGCCAGCCTGATGCTCCTTGTATGCTATCCAGCCCTTGATCTTCAATTCGCCCTTCTTGTGATCGTAGCACTCAAGGCACTCGTACTCGACATCAGAATTGTCGTTTGCAAACATCTTTTCCAGGTGCAGATTCGTCAAGTGTGTCCGCGCTGCTAGCGCGTCTTCACGCAGTAGCTTGTTGTTTTCGTCTATGCTCTTGAGCGTCTCTTGACTCAGACTGGTCTGGGTTGCATTGTTCGACATATTAGCTTGGGACAGGCAAGACGAGCAGCGAGGGCAGACATGCAAGTCAATCAAAAAAGCGCGAATCCCTCAGGCTCGGCCAAGGACCCTCACCATGTGTTGGACGCGGGGACGATCAGGTATGGGTGCGACTTGCTTGATACCTGGCTGCATAGGCTGAGGAAGAAAGAGTGGACGAGTGAGGCTGTCGAGTCTCGAGCTGCGCCATTGCTCATCTTTATAAGCGCGCACCCGCAACAAGACGAATACTTGATTGAAGCCCTTCCGCTCGACTGCGATATCTGTGCTTCATACCTGATGATGGCGATCAAGCAGCTATAGGAGTCAGCTTATTGAATTGGACGAGGCTTTCTGCATGAGCTCATCTTGAGTACAGCTCTGAGCTCGGCCAGTCGAGTGGCTAAAGGTGCCTGCGCCCATGCACAAGGATCGCGCATCCTATCTTCTGCTGTGCGTATAGCTGCTGCGCATCAGGTCATGACGAATGACTCGTGACTCTTGACTGCATGATGCATAAATAGCACTCACGGCTCACCCTCAAGATGAGTCGATCGTGATTCAAGATGACTCGTCGAGCTCAATCACGCTCGAAACCGAGTGTCTGTGAGACATATTGGTGTCATCACATGCAGAATCTGGAACACATGTCGAGCATCCAATTGAGGCAGACGCCTATATAATAAGCTATATCCACACTGAGATTGCGCCCTCACACATCTTGTCGATCGCGCTCGACAGACCCTAAGCACCTGAGACAAGGGAGCCATATATAGTCATCTTGCTCAGAGTCATTCGTGAGTGATGTTCGAGCAGACAGCAAGAGGACGCTAGCTCGTGACTCGCATGTGATGTCTCACATGTCCACAGCAAAGCTTCTTCGTCAAAAGATATATGACGCCGTCCGAGGAGGTCGACCAAGCAGCAAGAGGGCGAGACTTCAGTTTTGAGCATTCATGACTGTACTCACACTGTGATTCTGATTGAGTCTCGAGAGTCACGAGTGTTCACTCAAAGCACACACAATCAAAAGAAACAAAAGCTAACAAAACATTATTTTGTTTATAGTCCCGTGAAACTTTTGATTGCGGGAGCATTTCGGGACATGTTCGGAATTTGCTCATGGGATTGGACGAGCTAGGCACCTAGCCCGCACTCTGATTGGGAAGTTAGGTAGTGGACGTGCGACCCATCTTGAGGAAGGCGGTCCACACGCGGGGGTGGCCTTACAGGTCTAGCCAGTATGACATGTGCTTGTTTTCTGCTTTTTGTATTGAAATTGTATTCTTGATTCTTGAAGTTGTCTTCTCGTCATCCGGCCCGAATCACGCGCGCTCCTTAGCGAAACCCCAGAGGGGGATTCGAACCGTGTTGGACAAGACCAAGCCTGAACAGCGGTCCGTCATACTCTCTTCAGCAAATCGTGAATCGTGGTTGGATGCTCAACCCACTGGGCCACGTCGGCGCTTACCAGTAAAAAGTTGGACACACGTACAGAAGGCGCGACGCGCGCGCCGCGCATGCACGCCTGCATATATGCCTGCATATGCCCGCGGCGTCCATGCATGCAACCGCAACCGCAGTCGCATTAAGTCCCTGCCTGCGCCTGCACCTGCGCCTGCTCGCTCGATTCGTCTTTCTTGACTCAGATGAGCCACACTTTTGACTACGCATGAGCACCCTTCTTCCCGTGAACACATACTCCTCACAGGCTCATGAGAGATGGTGGCGAATGCATTAATTCAAGATTGACATTTCATTCGGAGACGACTCGCCCGCAATTTTGCATATGCCGCGCGCTCCACATTTTCCAACCCTCACACCGCCATTCAAATTCAAATCGTCGGTGATTGAGCCGAGCACCGTTTATTTGCGCAAAGCTTTTCGTTCTGGCTCGAAGGCGCGGCGCATCCGGGCTTTGGAAGACATCGTCCTTGCACGTTTCATCCTTTGCTTTACGTGGAATGGCCAGTGTGTAGCCCAGCCACCCAGCGGAACCCTTGTCGTGCAGCTCAAACGCATTCAGCATGTTGGTGCAGTGAGCTGTGCGGTCGTACCAGATCCCATCCTTGCTGCAAAAGTCAAGCGGGACAATCAAACTGTGAGGTCTTGCGCTCGCCATGTTGCATGCGGGTTGTTTGAAGCAGCTCGTCGGAGGAACGCAGAAGACTCACCCGTACGAGTGACAGTAAAAGGCGATGACCACTTGAAGTTCTCCATTCTCCTTTTTCTTCTCAAACGTTCCGAAATCCGTATTCACGATTCTGCTCTCGTCGTCGTAGATTTCGTGACATTTCTTGTTCCAAAGCGCTGCTGCCGCATCATCTCCACCCACCTCCTTCGTCGAGCTTTGGTAAAGCTCTGGCTAGACGAGAATGAATGCAGTGTGAGTGATTGGCTGGCTGGCTGGCTGAGCGATCGGCACACGGCCGCGCAATGAGCGCTACTCACCCCAAAAGCCAAATGCCGGTATCTTGACGGGCTGCAGGCCTTGGCTCCCGCCCATCAGAAGGCCGCATACGACGAGCAAGCTGACGTTGAGATTGAAGAAGAGCATAATGGGCAGATATCAGGGAAGATGCGTTTTCTTGAGGGGTACGAGATGGTAAGACGGTAGGCGAGCAAGAGGGGATGTGAACGAGACAGAACGCGAAGCCTTATACGCAAAGAGAGGACCACAAAGTGATCAGGCTAGCATACGCAGGACGCAGCTGGCAATGCTCGGAACATCAGAGAATCACGTCAGCCGCTGCTCGCCAGCAGATGACCCCAACGCCACCCGCGATCAATGAGCTGCGCCTCCGGCCTCGAGATCGTCCGATGGCCGCGGACCTCACGGGGCTCAAACAAGAAGCATTCTAATTCGCTTCATCGGAGCATGTAATTAGGTGAAGGAGCACCGCAATCGTCTCGTGCTCGTGTCTGCTGCATCAGACGTCAGCTGTTCAGACACTGTGCGCTCGGTCGATTGCAGTGAGCAGCCAGAAAGTCCGGCCGCGGGAAAGAAAAGACGAGCACCAAGACATATCACTCATCTATACTTCAAGACATTATCCATCCATACTTGTCATTCAAGAAAGCTCACAGCACGAAAGCGCACAAGAGCTAAAGGTGCGAGTATATGTGCTATGAAGCCTGCTCAGCTTCGCCTCACAAGATCGACGACGACAAGTGACTTGAGATGTACACGGTCCCTGCAACACTGCAGGCGAATTGACAGGGATGTGACCCGCTTTGGCCCGTATTACATACGTCTTTGCCGTCCAGGCTTGCCCGACCACAAAGAATCGCAACCCTGACATGATCATCTCAGCGTTGCTTGGGCTTGTACAAATCGAGCGCCTTAGCTTCCCAAGCCGTCGGATGATCCGTCATTGCGTTTTGGTTGATCCAATTCACAAGGTAGTCGGTATGGTCCGACCAAATCTTTTTGTGCCCCTTTCTGTCATTCTTGTCGAATCTAGCATCGTACACGGACGCCCGCTTAGCCTCTGATCTCTTCTGACTGCAGAGAGGAGCAGAGAGGAGTCTATGCACTCACTCAAAGGTGTGACAGTAGAACAAGTATACTCCAGACACCTCGCCAAAATCACTCGTCGTGTCCGCTCCGTACTGGTTGGCGCAGAGACTGTTCCATGCTCCCGGGGGATCTGCGTCCCAATCCAATGGGTTGCCTTTGGTCAGTTCTGCAGCGGCCGTATGTGTTTTTGTTTGGCACAACATGCAAAGAAGAGGTGATGAGCGCGAAGACATATGACAAGCTTGATGAACTGCTGCGCTGCACTCACGCCACAGAGCGAAGCCCGGGAAGTGGAAGCCATTGGCAGGCATGGCGCTGCTAGCCACCAAAAGCCCAGCCAGCACGAAATGAGTCAACAGCTCGCAACAGCGCATCACGTTTGGATAGCTGTGGTTGAAGTTTTATAGAGATATTCTTCGAGGAGGGGAATGGCGTCAAGGCAAGAGACACTCTGGCAAAAGGCAAATATATGGTTGGTGAGAGTCTCGAATGGGAGGCTTCGTGTACTGTAAAGATCATAACAACAAGGAATGCTGGGCCTCGCGTCCGAAATGGGGAAATGGCTGGGAGGGAGAAGCAAAAGATCGTCGAGGGATCACATGGCTGGCATCCGGTAGCTCGACATGTTAGCGAGGCTGCACGGCCGGATGTCTCGATTCTGCAACGAGAGCACTTCGCAAGCATATTTCTCGGGCGTATCCCAGGAACAGCTGATTGAGTACAAGTACGCCAGTACTGAATGCTCAATCACGGTTGTACTACGGTCTCTTGTCGTTCCTCGACGTGGTAAGCCTGCATGACCCTCGGATGAGGTATCCCGCGCGTACACGGGCCTTCGAACGCCATCAAAGTGATGCCCGTGCCTTCATTTGTCGCAGCTAGGCAAGTGCCGATATCACGCAACTCCGATCGAAGAGGAGATGAGCGATCGTACAGCAGTCAACCCCGCGCTCGACTGGCACTTCTGGCGCGCTTATGCTCTACACGGATGATGTGGTTCATTGGCAAGATGTAGACACTGCATATGTGCATGTTATGCATGAGGCGCGCTCGCGACATTTTTCGAAGCCGGCTGCTCAGTCACGCGAGGGAAGGAGACGCGAAAGATTGGAATCAGTCATTGCGATTGACGAGTCTTCTTGCGAACGCTTGATTAAGTAGACTCTGACCCACGCTGCTATTGAGCGCACGATCCCCTTCTCTGCATGAGGTATCTGAACGGTCCAAATAGCGCACGGGCCTCCATTCGATGCACGTGTACAAGTCTCTTCCAATTCGTGCTCCCACTCGATACGGATTCGATCTTTTCTCACGAAAGCTGCTTGGGGACTTGAAGCTTCCAAAGACAACGTTCGGATGAAACCGCCATATCACTTCCTGAATTGCGCGCAGACGGACATGCTTATTGTTCATTTCGCGCCAGGCACTGTCCAAATTTCATTTCGGGACCTTACAGGCACTCGAGACCGACACCACATGCGTGTGCAGTCATGAACATCCGGCGTACCACTAATCGTAGGCGTGGTGGTGCCGCTTACGGAGCTCATTGCTTTTGCCCGCTTTGTAAACACACCACGATGGGAGTCATTCGTTGAGTGACGCAGACATGAGCAGACTGAGGGTTAGATGCGTTCGATTGATAGCAAATTGCATTTCTTGGAGGCACGATGCTGTCAAGTCAGCGTTCAGCGCTGACAGAAGACCTATCGCAGTGAAGTCTAATCCAAGCATTTGCTTTCCCCCACGTGGAGCTGGACAGACCTTGCTGATGTCGAGCTCTGCACCGTCTCAGATGAAGTGAAGCACTGGTCCGATGCGTCATACAATTGTTCTCTCAGCCGCTCTCCTTCGGTGTGCTCTCAATCTTCCACTCCTCCGTGCCGGGCTCGCGCACATGCTTGTTGATGTAATCAATGACTTCGCCCGTGAGGTCGCGCGGATCATCACTACCCGACCTGCATCGTGCAAAGCAATTTGTTCTCAGCAACATTTAGCTACTGTTCGCACTGAGCGATGCTTGGACTAATTCTGAGTCATTCGCGGCACTCACGTCGGCGTACGACAGAACAGAGCTATCTTTCCATGATAAGGACCGAAGCTGCCATTCGAGCCACTTGTCTGCGCATAGTTGACGCGACAAGTGTTGAGAAAGAGACCCGCAGCGTTTGGCACAGAGTAGTCTCTCAGTCCAGAGGTCATCTCTGAGACGTCAATGGGCCCAAGAGCGGTTCAGCATGCTACGCATGCGCATCAGAAGCGAGGCACACAACATCACTCACTGTAAATCCAGGGACTGTTGTCGTCGAATCTCAAATTCGGATACTCGGTATACGTGGAACCTGCAGCCGCAATGGCCATAGCGAAAATGAGCTTGGCGAGCATGCTGAAGACGTCGAGGGGTGATGTCTCGAATCGGCAAATGATGGTGTCGTGGCAACGATGCAATGGAGGAGAGCGCGAAGGGTACTTATATCATCCCAGTAAATGCAGCAATTTCTTTCCTGCTCACAATTGTGGGCACCTTGTCCTCTCATGTGGCAAATGCGAGTCTGGTGCTGTTCGTAGATCGGCCCACCCGAACTGTGCGATCCCGGCGCAGCATCAATTTGCAACGGACTGCCACGGTCCGGCCGCCTTCGTATCGCACGTCGCGCCCAACGGTCACTGAAATTTCGCGCCAACGACTTATCGAGTCTGATATTCACTGTCCGTTGAGAAAGGGCCTCAATCGAGTGGCTTTAAAGACACAAATCCGTTGTTTCAGCTCTCAGCGCTGACCGATGGATGGAACAGTGATTTTATGAAGCGCGAATCGTTTTTGCCGCGTACTTGCTCCATCATCTGCGCGAGCCTTGCCTGCCGAATCACAGAGCAACAATGCGCCCGCATACTGTTATATTGCGCATTCGCTTCATTCTCATTTGCTTCATTTCAGTTACTTGGAAGGGCCATTATTGTTGGCCTCGAGTGTGTATCGACGCAAGCCCGAGAATAGCTGCCCGTGCTTCAGATCGACATGGGCTCGATCGCCCATTGATGAGTGCCGGGCTCAAGAGAAGCATTGATACTGTCAATCACTTTGGCCGTTCTGTCCTCCAAATTGCCGTCGGACCTATCACAATAAGAAGTTTATTTTCAGAGGCGCTGAGGAATGTCAAGCTCATACCTGACTCACCCAATGCCTTGACACCAGAGCGCCGTGACACCTTTATAAGCACCAAAGTCGCCATATCCGCCTTTGCCGGCAACGTCTGGGCACACGTGCATGAAGAGCTGTCTAGCGGTGTCCGGATGAAAGCTTTCCAATCCATGCGACAATTCTGAAAGGCAAAGTGTGAAAGTGAACTTGGAGTCTTGTGCAGGAAAAAGATTTTAGAACTCGAGTCGCGAATTTATTCTTTTGACTCACTGTAAAGACCAAAGGTCGACACGAGAATGTCGGCAGAGACCCGACAGACCAAGAGGACAAGAAGTCCGAGAGCGAAGACTTTTGCAAGCATCCTGATAAAGCTGGCTCTCGCACGTTGTTGTAAAGAGCTGTAGGCGCGCCATTTGTGAGGCTCAGAGCTGCGCGTTGTGGCGTTGTGGGCCGGTGGAGCACCAGCGTCCTCTTTATACGCGCCCTGGAGAACCGAGACAGAATGTGCTACCCATCGTGTCGAGTCTGTTTGAGCACGGACGACGTCAACCCAATCAAAGCGGGACGTCAACCTACCACGATCAAAGCGGTAGTGTGAGTCCACTCTCGCTGACGTGTTTTGGATGTCTGCGTTTACAGGCATTTGCTCGACGTCGGCTCCCCCCCCCCCCCCCCCCAAAAAATTCTGACGCAAGGCCGGGCTGATAAACATCCTCGAGCTAGAACTGCCCCATCCGCAGTATCCATGTCGCTATTTGACGAGACTTTTGAGGTCATCAGTGTCTGTAAACGCGTTGAAGTCCGGGGTGTGTCTGCCTTCAACGGATTCGCGTGCGCGACGCGGCTGTATCGCGTGCCGAGATAGAAGTGTGGCTCAAGAGCGCGCAAATTCTGCCACACTCGTGACTTCTGGAGCAAGATGCGAGTACGAAAGCAATCAAATGGCCGTACCCCGCAGCGTGCAATGCGCAAGGCAAAGGACGATGCTGTCGAAGCACGTGACTCGCATGCCCCTGCATACTGATGCATACGTGAACACCTCTCCCGCACCTCTGACTCTCTCTCTCTATCATCGCTACTATCATCGTCTCCCGTGAAAGCTGTGTGTGATCTTATAGATGCCTGCGGCTTGATAAAGGCCACAGATGCGTGTGCACAGCGAGGCAAAAGATATTTGTCTTTGCTTACACACTGTCTGAGTACTGGCCCACCATGCTCGTGGCTTGGAACGCAGGCAATGGCAAGCGGAGCCGATCTCAGTGGGAATTCCGAATGACCTCTAGTCAGGATCTTCGTCGTGCTTATGGAAATTTCACGAACAGCTTCACATTCATCATAGATATTTGTGCGGCATGGATGCACTCATCCCATAGCTCAAGGACTCGAATGACGTGCTACGAGATGGAAGGTTTTGCTACGGCGACAATCTGCATGTCGTTTCAGAATTGAACTTGCACAGCTTCCCATTTGTGAGTAGCGGGGTCTAGAGCGCCGTTGAGCACGTCGATGGTGTGCGAGGTCTTGTCTTCCTCATATCCATTGTGGCTGTCACGATCGAGCGTGCCGATCATGAGAAAAAAAGGTTTCGAAAATTCCCGCATGCTTCGGAGCAACTCACTCCGGTCCGTGGCAGAACAATGCCGTATAGCCATTGTAAGGACCAAAGTCGGCACGGCGGCTTTCACCATACTCCTGTGTGCATACGTGGAGCCATAGCTGCCGAGCTGTGTCTGGATGGAAGCTCTCCAGACCATGGGTCAATTCTGAGAGGTACCGCACCGACGAAGTGGCTGGTTTCAGCAATCAGTATTCAACGCACGGTCCTCTTCCATGCTCGAGACAAATGAGCGGTCTGAAGAGCGCACAGGCCTCCACCTCATGCATGAATATATGAGTCTCTTCCAGTTCGATCTGTCGAGCTCCCACTCGTCACGAATTTGATTCCTTCCCGCAAGAGTCACCGCTATCTCGTTGTGGGGAGCGCACTCACTCCAAAGGCCATACTCGGGAGGGGTGAAGATGATGCCGGACTGACAGCTCACAAGCGCTAAGAGTGAAAAGACGTATACTGTAGAGAACATTGTGTAGCACGAGCTGGTTGTGATGGTTGTCGCTGAGAGAGAGACTTGCTTGAGAGAGCCCCGGGGCGCTTGCTCCTGAGGCCTGGAAGCCCGTAGCTATATCAGCGCGCTTCTAGCTACGAGCAGCGCTCGGTCTTTGTCATACTCGGGTGAGCGCTTGGCTGCAGCGAGCCGACACATCTTGGCCGTTGATGAGGAAGTCCTTGTATTGACCTGTCTGCACAAAGGGCGCTCAGAGTAGCACAGCGATGTCTACGGCATGTCGAAGCGAAAGCCACGCCGGTAAGCACCGGTTTCCTTGACGGCGCCTGCATTGGTCTACTCGCTCGCGATAGACGCTCTTCGATCGCTCAGCGGCCAGCAAAAGCTTGCCTCAAAGTATAGGAACCCTCCATCTGCATGCTAGCTGTGTGAGCAACTCGCTACAGTGGCCAAAACACCGATCGCGAGTGTCATGAGTTCATTTCAGCGCCCAGGACCGCTCTTGCTACGCCCAAAAAAAGCGAGTAAAGGTACATCGACGCACATCGCCGCGGGCGATCGAAGGCCAAGACCTCCCTCGGTCACTGCTACGACCCGCAGCCCGTTTCGCCGAAACGATGCATGACGCAATTTTGATTTGCCTCTCAACGTCTTGTCTCTCATCAACGAATTCCTCTCGGACTCCCATGCACATGCGCTCGCTGCACTCTAATTTCTCACGACTTGATGGCGTGCAAATCACACCTATAACTATAGCCGACGCTACCGCAGCACTTGACTATAGGGTCCGTTAGCTGATGCTCGTCGATCTGAACTTCCGCGGCTGGATACCTGATCGTGGATGCCGATCGATTAAAATTTCAAGTCACTCGATCGTAATTGGACATTTCCAAACACAAATCTTTGCTTTGAATCGAAAATGACAATTGACCAGGTCATTGACGATTCACATTCAAGATGCTCGACTTGAATGCCCGCGTGCATGCATGCATAGGGACCGCGTCTCGAGTCAGAGCGCCGCGCCGCGCCGCGCCGCGCGAGTCAAGAAGAGTCTTTTTTTTTGGCGCTCCTTTTTGCTTTCGCAAGACTGATCAAGCTGCGTATCGACAATCGCGAGTTGCTCTTTGCCTTGCTTGGCAGTCTTTTGGCTTTCCCTCGTCTTGCCCTTGATACGTCGACTGTACACCTGCAGCACCGACGCCTGCCATAGTTATCGGGGAAAACAAATAAAAATAGTGGTGCAAACGAGAGAGAGACGGTCCCACGTCTTGCCTCCCCAACCCCTTTACTTGCGCGCAGAAAATCTGGAGCTTGGGCTCGGTATAGGCGTAAAGAGGCGGTGCAAAAGCCTCGAAGAAGATGGCTGGTCTGCGCTACTGAAGCCAAAATTCGACCTTCCCGAAGCGGTGGATCGTGACAATCTGCTTCCGTTTCCGAAAGACGTGGGAGACCGAAGGCCTTCCGTACGGCCTGACGCATGAGATGCGACGGCAGACAAGTTGGAGGAGAATGTGGGTGAGAGCGTGTTGCGGATGGAGGAGGTACGCTCTCTCAGTTCTCTCGCTTGCCTCTGCTCCTGTAGGGAAAAAGCGACTCTATTGGCTTCTCGCAAGCTTGCTGAAGGTCTCAATGCGCTCGATGCAGTCTCGTTCGGGTCGAGTCGTGATGACAAAGAGTGGATGGAAGCGTTCCTTTGCGTAGCGGCAAGCGGGTCCGTACTCGTGCGCACCTGTCCGACTACTTCGAGCGCGTCGTCCTCGACAGTTACGTCCAAACGGCCTTCCGATAGCGGAGATAGTGCAAGCGAGCGAGGCGTCTCGCAATCATGGAACGCGTTGACCTGGAGGGATTCTCAGTGCCGCACTAATCTCAGCATAATCGGCACGGCACAGATGAAAGATCAATTAAGGTCGACTCACCAGTGGCACGTCGGTGCTCAGGTCACGCGTCGGGACCGGTGCGAGGAGCGTACGGCCAAGGTGCAAAACGAGCGCTGAAGCTTCTTTGGCTGTCAATTGCGATTCCAGCCGAATGGTAGATCCACACAGACTTGCGCGATAGGTGTTTGCCGAATCCTGCGGGCGTTGGGGAGGATAGCCCTGCCGCATGAATGATATCGCATCCCATGCCTGCTGGACAGTCAATTCCACACGCAGCTCCAGCCTCGAGCCGGTCAGAGAGAGTTTGCAGAGCTCAATTTCGGGCGCTCCGGAGGATGCGGACATTGCAGTGAAGAGCGGGTTTGATGGACTAGGCGTCACGCGCCAGGCACCTGGATAGCAGGGCAGAGATGATGAATCGGTGTTCAAAGTTCGGAGCGAAGGCATCTCGGACGACTTGCTAGAACTTTTCGATGCAAAGCATACACTCACGGCTATGCTAGGCTCGAGAATTGTAAGCAAGGCCAGCAGCATGACCTCCACTCAGGACGAGCTGAAGGGGCCACGTGCAGGCTCAAGATCGATCGAAGGCGAGTAAAGTGCGCCATCGCCACGATGAGTGTGTCATGGCGCATCGTCCTTAAGCACGTCATGGTGGTGGTGCGCGAGGAGCATACATGTGCCTTGATGCGCTTAATTGCGGCGGTGCGGATGTGGGCGTCGAGAGGATGCTATATGAATCGTGGGCCGCGCGCGCGTTGCAACAGGGGCTGCACCTATCGTCTTCCTGCACGTCTGCCGAAGGAGGACGAAGACGGCCCGAAATGATGGCTGAACTGAGTCGCGCCGTAGTAGTCTGTGGACTCATCCACGTCCGTGGGCGTTTTCAAAGCTGACAAGCAGTACACTTCCATCCTTCAGTCAAGCCTTCGACGAGTGAGAGAGAATCGGCTTTTGTCGCTGACACGGTGCATTGTTCAAAAGTTCCGAAACAGTCAGAGGGTCTTCTTGATTCGAACACGAACAGCACGCATACCAGCGCGATCGACTTTCACGATGAATGCATGGACGGCAAAGGCGCTGAGAAGATTGTGATCCAGCCGAGAGACATCCGATCGACAAGGCAAGCTTCTCAACAACACTGATTGGCAATGTAGTGAGGAGAAGGGAGATATACTCGAGGGCCCAGCGGTGCCGCAAAAAAAATTCACCACGCTTATTGTTTCGGTTGAGGGACGGAGGTGCTGTCTATGCCATGTGAGGAGCAGCGGGAATTGCTTTGGTGGCGGCGGCGCGACGGGGAATGTTGGTGCGCATGTCAATAGTCGAAAGTAGAAACCTGACCTCGCAGCTCGAAAGCCTCCTTTGCGTACTTGTTCCTAGTCCTCTGTGGCGCTTTGAACTGCCTGATCGCTCAGCCCCAACGGATTCATCGCCAAGCGCCTTCGTTTGTACTTTTGGCAAGAAGCTGCATCGCAACAAGCTACGTCCCGGCCCGGCAAAGACATCATGCAGGATGTTTCATTTTGAAGCGCACAGAGGAAGGTGGCCTTGCTGGACGATGAGGTGGCCGCCGAGCGATCAGCCGTGTGTCTCGCTCAAGCACAACCCTTCATCATCGATCCTTGCCACCACCCTCACCGCTACTCACTTGACAGAGACTGCGCGATCAACTTCTGTGCCTTTCTTTGTTTCTTGGTCATGTGCGCACGGCTCGCATCCGTCCTCTTCAAAGGCTTGGGCTTGGGGTGCGCACTACTACTCGCGCACTCTTTGGAAGCGTGCGGCAGGGTAGAAGCGGCGCTGGTGAATGCTGGGCGTGCAGGTCCCGGATGCGTTGGCAGAGGCACCGAAGGGAGGGGGCCCGCTTCGATAGCCTGAAAATGCAGCGTTGCTTCAACATATCTGTCTTCCGCGCTCCGCAAGGACACGTCCCCCGTCACGGCTCACCAACACTCCAAGACCCGCCGAGCTTGTCGGAGCTGCAGAAGAGCCCATCAAGCGCCTGCGATTGTGTATAAAGTTCCATACCGCTAGAGCTTCGTCGGAGGAGAGTTCCATCGTAGAGCGCCAATCGTGACCTTGAAAAGTCACCTTGACCTTTTTTTGATCGTTGCTGGGTGCAAGGGACATCGCGTGGTTAGAGGGTCTTGCTGAGCAGAGCAGGTCAAGTGCGCCTTGATATCGATCAATCTGCGCTGCGGTGTGCAAATGCGCGGTCGAGTGGTCTGTCAAGGACAAGACGGGGGATGATGTGTGCACAGGCGTACATGTAGTAGTGCCTCTCTAGCAGCAAAGCTGAGCTTTTGACAGATGTGGCGCCCTCTTCGCTCGGTGAAGGAGGCTTGAGAGCTTCAGCAGCTTGCGAGCACAGACAGAGTACTGACGACTCACGTGACTGTTCGTCAGGTGCGTCTTGAGCAAGAATACTCCTCACCTTCTATTATACGAGATGAAAGCTGCACAAGGTTGTCGGATGATCAAATATATCAGGTATGCTATTCACAATTCTCGAGTCAAACGATCATCTATATACACGGCGGTGGAAGGACTCCGGCGCAATTTGTGGTCGCCGCATGCATGCAGGTGGGCGCGCGGGCGCCGTGGGCCATGCACAGATTCAGCATCCCACACAGTCACGAGTCACGCGTATACAGTACGTTCACATTCAAAATTCGTGCTCGTGACACAAATTGTGATTCCGACCATAGTTCATTTTTGCTTTGACTTTTTGAAGCAACATCACCGCGGCTGTTTTCAATCCGACTCATATAGATCCATGCAAGAGGTCGACATGCAGTCGTGAGTGAGAGTCGATGAGGGCTGGCTGCATGCATGCATGCAGCCCAGGGTCAGGGTATGTGCAGTGTGAGTGCAGACCATGTCCCGTGACGCATCCACGCGGCCCCCTGCGCATCCGCATGTAAAGCGTCGCTCGTCACGTCCTATTGATCTGAACGATCAACAACCACCATCGACGCTGGCAGACCCGTTGGTCGTGAGTTTGATCTGGATTGCTGATCGACATCGTTACCGATAAAGTCCTCTTCATCAGCACAGCAGCTGCCGAATGTGCAGAAAAAAAAAAAGATGACATTCAGCTTGCCAGCCAAGATGAACCATCGTCCTTGCTCGGCACCGCACGCAGGCTCCTGCACATCCTCATCAACATATTGTGGCGCCCTCGAGGTGACGCGTACATGAATTTGAGTGATCGACTTTTCAATCTTGCTACACTCTACGTGCTCATCACCGCCAAGATGATCAGGCGGGCGCGCAGTCCGAACACGCTGTTGATTGACTTGCAGGGTCATCAAACAAGTTGTGGCGTGGATGTGGGTGTCCTGCACCTCGTAGAAGGCTTCATGCACCAATAGAGAGCATCGCGTGCCCTGTGAGTGGTGTATGATTGCTTGGATACTCGTGAATGCTGACCATGATGAAGGGAGGGCTTGCGACATGCACGAACCTTTGGCCACACGCATTTGTGGACTGGAACGGGACTATAAATGTCCATGCGGACGCAGTCTCTCACGCCGTCATCCGTTGGAACGAAACACGATTCTACGAAGTAACGAAGTGAGCAAATCTGCGATCCAGAAATCACTAGCACCATGAGAACCGAACGTCTTTCCGAGTCGCAACGTGACACTCAACGCGCACAAGTAGCTGAAGGTACGTTGTAGGTTAGTCTCTCGGTGGGATGAGGACACTCACATTTAATTCGCTGTTCCAGTAGTGCACGCAGAGACTTGCACCTGTGCCATCCTCGAGCTGCCATCGCTGACGCAGGAAGTACTTCAATCGATCAGCTTTCGCAAGCAAGTGCGTAGAGAGGCAGTGTGCCCTCGAGACAAATTTGTCAAAATCGAGGTGCACGAGGCATTCGACTACCAATTTTCCGAGTGGCTATGCGTCAACTGCGCAACCACATTTTGGAGTGCAAAAGAGATAGTCAAGCACATCTACGGCGGTGCAGCTCACAATCCCAAAGGGTGTAACTGGGAGAATGTGGGGGTCAGGGAGGTGGAGCACAGTCTCAACAAGCGCAAAAAAGCATTTCAATCCGCTGCCAACTTGACCCAAGTATGTATCAGCACGACTTTGGCAATCATCTTGTCAAGAAGCTGGAAAGGCAGAAAAAGCTCACCCACAAACACCCTTTTTCGACCGTTCCAGAGTCGTGCAGCTAAACGTAGGCGCACTCTAACAGCGATGCCTATGACCGACTTCCCTTTGGATCTCGACGACTAAGCGTAAAGATAGTCCGCTAACAAGTTTCAGCAACCGCTCCTTGGGCATCCAACAGCTCTCAACGTGCCTCATTTGGTGTACAGTTTCAAAAGCCGAGCGCAAAAAATGCCATGAAGAACTTCTTTGACGAGATGGAGGGTTCGAGTGTGCCGTCGGAGAGCTGAGCTGATCCGAAATCCATACCTGGGTAGAAGTTGACTTGGTAACTGCTTAATGCACCCTAATGCAGACATTTCGGCTCGCACTCACAGTGAATCTGGCGTCAAGCGACCCTCGCGGCGGCCATACGCGCAGCCAAGCTTTGTCCATCGTCCCACCGCAAGGCTTTGCTTGGAGGTGGCAAAGCTGAAATTTTCGAGGTGTACGAATGCCTACAAGACACGCCTGCATCTGTCATCTTTCAATCGAACAAGCGCTGTTCATAAACCACTCCTGGCCATCAACCACGCTCAACGTGCTTCGGTCAATCCCTTCTACCTCTGCCCTTGCCTTCTACCCTCCCTGTTCATCGGCAACATGATCAAACTACTCACCTGCATGTCCCTCGTGAGCGTCTTGATGACGAGCACCTCTGCTTGGGTCCAGCCTGGCTACGGGCTTTGGAGTGAGTGACGAACGGGACAGCACACTATAAATCCTTGCACGCCGCTTGCTCGCTGACAACCGCCGGGAACCCTTGCGCATCTCCCTAGAGCTCACAAGCAGCCTCACGCTCGACGAGACGGAAGCGCACGATTACTGGGTGCAGGGCTGCACGGAAAAGTGGGGCAAGAATGCCAGAGCTGATTTTGCCTGGATCGAAACGTCCAGGTACTATGCCTTGTACTGTCATCAAGCGTGAGTCGCGCACTTGGTCCCTCTGCCTGCTCTTCCTGCTCGTGTACCCAAGGAGACTTGTCACTCCCATTTCTGCAGCGGAGACTATGCCGGATCGGACAAGACTTCGGAAACCATCGACTATGTCAACTTCAACGTACTTCCCAAAGACAAGGCCGATTGGCGAGTTGAGGGGATCCCGATTTGAGAGCCGAGCCAGCAGCGTTGAAATGCACCTACAAGGCGGCGCCTCCGAGTCGGCTTTGTGTCAGATGTAGTGCATGGCAAGATGCTCAATCACAAGTCAATGCATGTCGTGAAGCCTGCAACTTGACCCGGTGCGTGATCTCGTGTATCGGATCACTGCAGGGGCTCGTAAAAGCCACGTCTCGCAGCCACAGAACGGATCAAGACGTGCTATGCTATTCCCGTGTGATGGTCCATCTTTTGGTCTCCGTGACTTTTGCCTGCCAGAGCTGGGCTGCCTCAACTCGAGCCAATGCCTGAGCTTGTATCTCGTTGACTAACCCCGCAACGTGGGGTCACTCCTTCCCTTGGCGCAGAAGCGGCCCTGATATACAAGCTCGCTGTACTTTCGCATGCTGGTCTGCAAATGGCCTGCAAATGGCGCAGTCAGACGTGAGTTGTCACTCCAAGAGATCACGGTCCTTCGAGCTCATCGCATCCAGCGTCCGTGCATTAGCTAGTCTCGGTAGCGAAGACAGTTGTGGTGGCGAGAATCTACTGAGGGCACGGTCCCCTTCATCAGCGAGGCAGCTGAACGGTCTAGGAATGCACGAGCCTCTATTTCATCGATGTATACAAGTCTCTTCCAGTCCCCTCAGTCGAGCTCCCACTCGATGCTAACTCGATCTCCTATCAAACAGAAATGCCACGAATATACGGGCATCTTTGCTGGGGATCGATGTTGGCCGTATGCGCAGATTTGCCGCACCCTCGGCCCGTGTGACTCTTTTGCTCCAATTGCGTCCAAATGCGAGAATATGCATCCGAAAAAGGGTGATGCGGTAGGCCTTGTCTGCGGGGCGCCGGGCGCAGACAGCCTCGAGCTCTCCTTAGAATCCGAGGAAGAGAGCTGTTGCATGTTTACGGTTAGCAGAAGCTGCCCGGATGCCCGCGGGTAGGCATCGACAAGGTGCATTTCAAACGGCTGAATCTCGCGGTGACTCTGCACGCGACTGACGGCGCGGGGTAGCGCTGGAGGGTACTCGTCGACGAGCTTGGCGGCTTGGCGAGCTATGAAGTATTGGATTTGAGGGCTCATCGTGCCATCGTATGTAAGACACCGCGGGCCAGAAGTACGAAGACGTATTTGATGTTCCGAAGTGCATTGCAACACAAGACTGATTTCGCACCTTGGCACTTCTGTGGGGTCACACTTCAACACAGAGGTTGCCTGCGTAGGACTGGCTTTCGAGTGCCGGTGCGAATACTTGACGGTGCGGTCCGAAGAGCCATATAAGTACAGTAGTACCTTTCCGCTTCACATCTCTTCTTTTTCCCGTCAGTAGACGATATTCTTGCGACAGAGCTCGATCTTTGAGCATCCAAATCCTACCAGTAAGGCTTCAACATCCAAAATTTCTCAAGATGATGAGAATGATTAGCTTCGTCTGCTTGATTGCTCCCGTGGCGCTGGCGGTGAGCGATTTCGTCATGCCAGGCTATGGTCTTTGGGGTGAGTCCTCCCTACAGTCGCGAGCATGGACATCTCCACGACTCTTGCTGACCTTGGTGCACCGGCATGACCAGAGCTGACTAATCGTCTGAGCGACATGGGCGAGCTCGAAGCCGAGTCGGTTTGGAACCAAGCTTGCAGGGACCATGTTGGTCGAGGTGTCAGGTCGGACTTCGGCTGGATAGAAGACCGAAGAGCCTATGGTCTGTATTGCCATGCGCCGTAAGTCGAACACACGAGCTTTCGCTGTGCAGATCCCTCTCTTCGCTGTGCGACTGATGAGACCAACTTTGCCACTTGATACGCTATAGAGGTGCTCTGGAAGGCTCCGATAAGACCGAAGACACCGTCAAATATCTCAACACCAAAGTGCAGCCTGACAAGGAAGACTGGACCATCGAGGCGGTGTAAGGTGGTGATGATGTTAAGAGGGCTCCGATTTGGTAAGGGATCCTAGCACTTGTCTGATCAGCTTCATCATGGCTGCACACGAGCTTGCTTAATTTCAATATTGATTACGCTGCTCAATCAGCATGTCTCAGCTCATGTGAGCATACTTTTGTCCTCTGGCTCGAACAGCTACAGCTCTTGCTACCTCGCGCTTCAGCTCCAGCTTCTACGGGACAGACTACAGAGCACATGAACACTGTAATGGTGCAGTGAGTTCGTGGCGATTGCGAAGGATACAGAGGCCAGTCAGATTCGACTCTCAGCCTGAAACATATAGATCTGAGCAAGCAGCTGCTTGGTGAGAACCTTCGTGATTGAGTGCACCCCAAGTGCTAGACTAATTGTCTTTGGAGCGCTGCTGCGCCAAAGCACCATCTCGCTACAAGGAACATCTTCTGCCGCGAGCAAAGTTGGGGGCTGCCACTCGGTCGATGCGAGAAAAGCCGCGAACGCTATAAAAAGTGCTCGAATGTGCACTTCAAGCGCACAACCCTTCATCCACAAATCGCAACAGTGTCTTCGACACGACTTCTTCAACGCTTGCAGCCGTACTCACACTCTGGCGAGCGCAGATATGGAGTCTCCCAACACGTCGTCAAGCCATGCAGAGCATCGCGAAGTGCAGGTCGGTGACAAGACGGTTGGTGAGTGTTCTCAAGGCACACCAGGTCCGTCCAGAGCGAGACCAAGCTCGCGACTTGTAGACGCTCAGCGCTGTCTCTTTCTCCAGTGCCTGAAAGCAAGCTGTCATTGACTTACCAGATCGTCGAAGGATGGCAAAAGAAAGTCAAGAGCCTCGAAGCACAGCTTCAAACGGAGATTGAGGCCCGTAAGCAGCGCGAAATCGAGGAAGAGGAAAGAAAGAACTCGAGAAGGATGAGCGTTGGGGATGGGTTCCCTTCAAGTACAAGGACATTCCGCGTCTGGCCAACGAGACATGGCTTTGCGCCGAGTGCTAAAGTTTCCAACCTACGTGGAAGCGCTTCAGCACTTCTCAAAAGACAAGGGGCCACAAAAGCTCCAATCAATGTTGGACCTGGATGCAACACATGGCAGAACAGAGGACTACCACAACTTCGTGAGGGTCGACTGTCGGGGAGCGCTGGACATAGGTAAACTTCGTGTTCGTGGTCGTTACTGGCGTAAGTTCTAGCTTTGGCGAAAGAGGAGGGACAAGCTGCGGAGCAACCAGCAGCAAAGTAAGTCTTTACGCTTGACCTCGACACGTGGCCAGAAATTTGCGAATGGAGCGCAGCGCTGACTTGCCAGCTTCAATCTCAACGACAGCTTCGACATTTGCCAAATCGACTTCAGGTGTGCTTGCGAGCTACGACAAGAACAAGCCTGGATCATCAGCAAGACAAGCTCCAAGACATCACTTCTGATCGGCGTGTATGACGCTCCCCCACTGAACCCTCCGCATGACTGTAGTTGCAATCTCTTGATCGCGACGTCCAATTACAAGAACAAATTGCTGTCTTTTTGCTCACTTGTCACGGGCCCGATCTTCTACGAGTGTGCCCCTTCTTAAGGAGTCGCCCGCAGTGATAGCGCGGCTCGCTGCAGGCTGTGCAGCGGCGCGCTGCAGCTTGTTGTCTCGAGCTTGTCTCGCTGATGATTGACAGTGATCTCTTCACGACAAGCAGACACGCGCTGCATGAGGCGTGATGAATTTGAAGAGAGGGACAGGGACGAGAAGCAGGGACTGAGCCGAGTTCGATGTTGATTAGCGCAGCAGCTTCGCCCGAGGCCCCGGCAATCTCCTGCCGCGACCGAGGCCTCGCTCGGTGCTGCGCTGTCTCAGAGCGAGCATAGCCAGCGCTGAACCCCCAATAATGTCTTCCAAGATGCCTCAACCTGATTGAGAAAGGCAAACATTGTACGATGTCGAAGCGCGTCTGCCTGGTGTCGATTACAGCGTGACTTGACTAGAATCAGCCTCTCAGCTGGCTTGGGGTACGTGTCTTGGGAGATGAATCTGCTGATCGCGACCGCCTGAGTTTAGAAACAAAATAAAGACGTGTCTCGACTGCGCAAATCGAGGATGAAATTGTAGACCTGTCTTACCGAGCGAAACGTTTAGCGGCAATTGACTGAAACCCTGCGTCTTGGCACTCTTTTGCACAACTGTACGCACGGCACATGACGAGCCACAAAGCAACCATCCAACTATTTTCTGGGCGAGATGATGATTGGAGCAGAAGGCTGTTCTGTCCAAGATTTAGCAAATGAAGTTGCTGGAGCCGTGTCTTTCTTATAAGATCGTATGACCGACCGAACCTGGAACAGTGCAAGGACCTTTCGCATTGTTGTCCCAACATGGCGCCTTTGGCGCTCCTCGCTTTTCTCAAGCACCCTTCGATGTGCATCGCTACAGCTGTACACCTCATCCTTGATCCAGTCACGCGTGTCCAAGCAATCTCGCCTGGAATCATGGGCAAGAAGAAAGAAGCAGCAGCAGCCATTGCTTCCCAAAAAGATGGTAAGCCCTTCGCTCAACAGGGTGAGTTGAGTGCGCGTGAGGAGAACATCGACTTGCTGCGAAGGCACACTTCTCTTACCTCGCAACGCCCCAGACTCTTTCAAATTGTCCTCCCAGGTCGACCAGAGCGCCACCGAAAAGCGAAAGCGCCTGCAAGAAGAACAAGAGGCAGCAAAGAAGGTTCGATGGGGCTATGAAAAGTTCCAGTACGAGGATATTCCTAAGCTGGCAGATCATACTTGGCTCTGCACCGAATGCATAAGGACCTATCCGTCCTTCGCAGAGGTTGCTCGACACTTCTCTACGCAAGGTACGAAGAAGTCTTTGTGCGTTGGCTTGAAGAAAGATTGCCTGGCCGATGGGAACCCGGCAAGCAAAGCTACCCAATGGCTGGGCAAGGTCGGATGTCCGATTCTCTTCGATATCACCAAGCTTCGAGTGCGCCGTCCATGGTACACCTACGTATCAGCAGCCAAATCTGTGAGTGCACGGGCAGCTTGAGTCGATGGAGGACACATCTGCTTACACGAAGGGCCCGCAATTACAAGCCAGCCAACTTAGGGTTAGGCATCCTGACCCAGCCGACTCAAGCTGACCATTGAAAGTGACCGCGAATAGCCGTCCTCCAGCACCAAATCAAAAGGGCTCACCGTACAAATCATGTCGGGCCTACCGAGCGCCTCTGCACATGCATCGCCAGATCGTCCTCGACTGCTGAGTGCGGCACCACCGAGGCCCTAGAAGTCTTCTTGGCGAAATGAGATGTTGTACAATCGTGCTCTCTACCCGGGTTTTCCCCGTCAGAATTCCCTTTCAATCTGCGATCTCTGAAAATGTCAACCAAGCGCAATGGGCAGCATCTCACGTTGTGCGTCTTGTGATGGCGATCTGACCGTGAGT
The DNA here is from genome assembly GCF_003144195.1 of Ceraceosorus guamensis. Classification (NCBI taxonomy): domain Eukaryota; kingdom Fungi; phylum Basidiomycota; class Exobasidiomycetes; order Ceraceosorales; family Ceraceosoraceae; genus Ceraceosorus; species Ceraceosorus guamensis. Next base: position 33,064 of record NW_020290057.1, read on the forward strand.
GGCACGCTGGCTAGTCAAGTGCCAGAAGTCTTGGCGGCCGAGCTTCGGTGGCTGAGTTGATGACCCCGAGTCCGAAAGCAAATGAGCTTGAAAAGCATGTCCCTGCATGGAGTCACGAGTGCAGATCGGTCTGCTCCCCCCCACCCCCAACTCCTCGTCATTCGCTGATCCAGCACACGATACGAGCCAGCTTCGCGCGCGCGCGCGCACCCCACCTCTTTCTCAATCAAGGGGGCAGCCCAGTATGCTTCGCTCACGACGCGTGACTGCCAGCTCCATGCGCAGATCAACTCACGACTTTTGAGTTGTACATTTCTTGGAACATTTCGGCAAACGCGCGCTAGCATCCTTCGTGGATCGTCGAGTGGGGCGGGGAGCAAGGCGGGAGAGAGAGAGACAAGCCTAATAAGCGTACTCTCCGCCAGCCGCGCTCCCTCCGTTCATTCCACCTCCCCCGCCCGCAGCATAAGCATGTCCCGCCGTCGACGCCCCATTCTGTCCAACATACGCGTTGCCGCCGCCATTGTTGCTGCCATTCGACATGGCTCCGTACCCTCCTGCTGCTCCATTCATGCCCATCGCTCCGTCACCATTCTCCATGCCCTGCTGCTGCTGCTGCTGCTGCTCGTGCTCGCCAAAACCATTCATGCCTTGTCCTACCTCGCCCGTCGTCAATTCCTGAATGATTTGAGCTGTGCGTAGCTCGAGTATATTGAGCGCCTGCGCGGTGCGCAACCGAGGGAGGCGGGGGTTTTATAAGCACGAGCGGAAGCACGTGTGCGGTGGTCGGACCGAATCCCCAATTCCTCCCTTTTTGCTCTCGCGCACGCTCGCCAACTCACAGTCTCGACGACCTCTTCGGGCGACATGCTTCCCACGGTCTCCACATCAAAGTAGAATCTTCCAGGTTTGGCTCGAAAGTCGAAGCTCTCCGTCACTCTTCCCTCCACATCCCTAGCCGGCGGTTCCTCATCCTTTGCATTCTCGCTCAAGGGCCATTCCGCCAGCGCATCGCGCTCGTGCCACAAGGAAGTGTGGCGCAAGACGTTGTGCGGATCGTACTCGAAACCGATGGCGCTGACGGGAGACCACTTGGCGTGCTCCTTTGCGAATCCTTTGCGAGCGACCAAGCGCGCTCGGATCTCTTGATTAGCTTTCAACTTGACCAGGATGATGCCGTCGCTCGACGCATCGTCTGTAGCGACAGCAAAAAAGTCGTCCCAAGTCGTATCAGCGCTGTGCGCCCCCCGCTATCTCGCACTCTCGTTGGCATACATCACGACCAGCCTATCTCCCAGCGCACTCACTATATCCCACCGGACATCCAAAGTTACTGGCCCTATTCGCAACCTCTGGTGTAGGTTCCTCATACGGGTTGATGTCATCTGTAGGTCCTCCCAGTCCACCCTGACCCAGTCCGGGACTCCGGATGAGATCCTTGGAGGTGACTTGCATGGAATCCGAAGCTCTCATGTTGCTGGTCGCGCGCGCCTTGAGCGTCAGCTCGATGGAGCATTTGGAGCAGCCCTCTTCGCATGCGCAGTCCTGCACGTGCGAGCGCAGAGGATAGCGCATCAGTGACGCAGTAGAGGAAGCATACTGGACGCTCGTCTTACCATATCCTTTGCCTCTTCTCCTCCGCGAGTGACCGCCTCTCACTCACTCTTTGTTCCACCAAGCTCCTCATAGCATCCGTCGAGATCAGAGGCACCATGCCCAACCTATGAGCCAACATTTCGTCGGGCAGAGCTGTAGTGTTCTCCTGAATTTCGACCATATCGATCGCGCAAGTGGGTATATCCGCAATCATTGTTCTCCTCAGAGCGTTCGCAAAGCTGCCTCGGCGTGGGCAAGCGTAGCGTGTAGCGAAGAGTGAGCAGCGAGAAGCGAGAAGCGAGCAGGGTGGGCGCAGCGAGCGTGGAAGCGCAGCGCTGCAAAAACTCACGAGAGGTCCACCCCGTCCAGCACAAAGTTTATCTGATCCTTGGCGTAGCGCGAGATGGTGACACGAGGTCTAGCCTGACCTGGCGGTGCCAGGAATCCTGTCCTTAGCGGCGCATACTGAGATTGATACTGCGACATTCTGAGTCGGAAGAGCCTGAGCTTGAGCTTGAGCCTGATGCGGCGTGTAGCAAGCTTGCAAAACGTTGCTCGGTGCGTCTGATCGAGCCGATGGGAGGGGCTGAGCAAGCCTGAGCTGAGCTGAGCTGAGCTGAGCTGAGCAAGATGCAGAGAAGAGAAATTCGAGGCAGAGATGGTACCTGCCGGGAGATCTGCTGCGATGGGCTCTTCAACTGAAGCGGCGCAGCGCACAGCGCAGCGCAGCGTAGCGATTGAAGTTGGCCCCTTCCTGCTGCTTTTGCCTCACAGACCGCTCGCTACGGAGAGTCGGGAGCTTGATCCAATCCGATCCAGCTTTCACCTCACAACAGCGTTCCTACGAAATTCTCTCCTGCCAAAATTTGCAAACGGATGCTTGCCCCCCCCTCTTTCCCCTGGAAATGGTTGATTGGGACGCGGCTTTTCGATGCTCTGATCTCCACACGCGGCGACAAGGATGTGCGAGCGGGCGGGCGGGCGGCCGGGCGTTTGGTGGAGCAAGCAAGCAAGCAGCTGGCCCGAGATTGGAGAGGATGAGGATTGAGAGGCGTGAAGCTGCGCGTGCTCGATAGCCTCGGAGGGGGCAGAGTGAGTCGGGGTGAGGATGCGACGATGTGCAGCGTGAACACGCGAGTCCTGGTTGAAAGGACGGGGGAAGGGGACAGGACAAGATGGGATCGGGAATGGCAACAGGAACAGGAACGGCAACAGGATGAGGATGGTGGAGCGACGTGCTTGGTGGCGGAATAAAGTCTTGAGTGATGGCGCACGAGCCGAGTGCGTGAGCGCGACAAGTATAGTCACGTTCGACCATGAAGTCAGGCAAGAGTCCCAGATTGTGAGTTTGCAGTCACGTGAGTCTTGAGCACCGCCCACCGATCGCATGCAATTCAATTCACGTGATTATTAAAGTCACCCAGAGGCATCATGAACTCAAGACTGAGTGGCCTCACGACTCGATCACGATTCGTGACAAGCGACCGTTCCGCCATCCCTCCTACCCACCGCATCCCACCAATCTGTACCCCCCACAATCAGTCTTTCGACCCGCATCTCCCTCCCCGTCCCTGCTGCCCCCTGAACAGTCGCAGCCGAATCGTTGCTTGGTGGGCAAGACATGGACGATCCAGCAGAGATTGCAGCTCTGGCTGTCGAGTACTTGCAATCGTTGGACAATCTGCCTCAAGAAGTGACGCATCGCATCAAGGAGATTCAACACAAGGATGCCAAGTTGCAAGGTGAGTGTGAGCATATACTCATGTCAGCTGCTTCGTTGCGCGGTCCCCATCGGATTCCATGGTCCCCTTGCTCACTTTCGCCCCCACAATACTCGCGCACACACGTGCAATTCCCCAGAACTCTTGCCAAAGATTGCGTCGCGCGAAGCCAACTTGCGCGAACTCCTTTTGCGGTCCGGCGGTGCAAGAAGCAGCAGCAGCGGCAGCGGCAGCGGCACGGGTAGCAGCGGCAGCGGAAGCGGAAGCGGCAGCGCGCCCGGCACGGGACCTTTGAGCGAACCCGACTCTCTCAAAGCCGAGAAGTTGGCAGAGCGCATCCGATCGGATTACAAGAGGGCAGATGATTGGTCGGAATCCAAAGCTGCTCTTTCCTTGGCATTATGGCGCAGCGTGGATGGGCATCTCAAAAGGCTCAACGAGGAACTGCACAAGGTCAATTCGGATCTTGTCAAGAGCACAATGGCGAGCATGGGATTGGCTGCAAGTGCGGAGAATGCGACGCTGGGTCTGTCTTCCTTGGGCGGCTTGGCCAATGGTGGCAATCTAGCAGACATCGCTGCTGCTGCTGCGGCGGCGGCGGCGGCAGCAGCTGCAGCAACTCCTGGAGCTAGCACAAGTCGGCACGCTTCACCGTTTGCGGGCGCATCATCGATGCTGATGGGTAAAAAGGATATCACTCTGACAGCTGCTGCAAGCGGTACGAGCGGTCGATCATCGATGGGTGGTGGAGGCCTATCAAGCTTGGCACGTCTCGGTACACCATCCACTCCTTCCGCCGGCGACAAGTCGCTCCTCTCCTCCTCCAATCTGGCCATCGGAGCAGCAGCAGGCGGCTCGCTATCCAGGAAGAATGTGGGAAGACCCAAAAAGTTGGAAGGTGGTACGGAGACGGATGCAATGGGACGCAAAACTACGGGCACCATCAGTAATAAACATGCCAACTCTCTCGGCTCCGCTCTGTCGGACGGCCTCTCGGGCTTATCCACCGCAGAGGATATGGAGAAGGATGGAGAGCTGTACTGTACTTGTCAGAGACCCAGTTTTGGGGAAATGATCGGTTGCGACAGCGACGATTGTCCGATCGGTGAGTTACTTCTCTAATGTTTTTTGCGCACACCTCTTCCTCCCCAAGCATCGCTTGCTTTTGGCTTTCCACCACGATGCTTCGAAGCTCATCAAATCCCTTTTCCTCATACATCCCTGTTGTTCCTCTTTCGCCCCCCTCGCGCTTTTGCAGGCTGGTTCCATCTGGAGTGCGTACCGGGCTTGGAGAAACCTTTGCCTGCTACGTGGTACTGCTCACAGTGCACTGCGCGCATGGAGGTGGAAAGGAAGGAAGCGGCTGCTGCTCAAGCGGCAGCTGCGGAGTTGAAGAGGGAACAATCGGTCAAGGACAAGGAAGGAATGAGCAACAAGAACAAGAAGCGAAAAAAGTGAATGCGAAGGGGGGAGCGGGAGCGGAGGCGAGGGGGGGCAGGTGTGTGGACGTCCGCGCAGAGATTCGCACGCTTTTGGAAAAGAGGTTCTCTTGCCCTCCCTTGCCATAACCTCTTGCACCTGTGCTTCTTCTGGCTTCCTTCTTCTTCTTCTCCCACCCTTTGCCTTTCCCCGTTTTTTCAACGTTGAACCGAGCATATTCTCGAAAGCTGTCGAAAGGTTACACTTCGTACATGTATCATATCCCGTCCCACATAACAAAGTATTCAACTTTCCTCATCCCTTTTTTTTTCTTCCCTTCAAAGCCGGCCATGTGAGGGGAAGGGTGCGCTCAAGGAGATCCTTTTTCCGCCTAGCGCAAGGTCGGCCGCACCACCACCACGACTACGACCCCTCAAAGGGGCGCGCAACTGCAGTGGCGCGATAAAGCTTGCCATGTGCTCTGGAGGGGTACGGCCAGAATCTCCATCAGAGTTTTGCCCCAAAATGTTTGCCACGAACGGACGGTGTGGACGTCCCCGTCGATGGCATTCATGGTCAAGGGAAATCCGACTGCAGCCGCGCGTCTCGCGCCTCGAGGTGGCAACAGGCACAGACCGCAGTGGGCCGCAAAAAAAACAGATTCACATTTGAATGTATCGGGCGTCGAGGTGAGTTGATGTGAGGGTGACATTGTGAAGAGCGAGAGTGGGGAGCGAGAGCAGCTAGAGGCGAGTGGAACCTCGATCGAGAGAGGAAGGGCGAGATGCTGATGGGGACCGGGTCAAAGAGGCACAGTCATTCGTCGTTCGCGTCGCATCGCATCGCATCGCATCGCGGCGCGGGCTCGGGGAAGAAGGGGCCAAGAGCAAGATTGGAAAAAAAAGGATCACCTACCCTTCATCCTGCTCTTGAAACTTCCTCGCGCTCTATCGATAGACCTGGGTCTAAAGTCTATGCGGTCCGACGAATGGCTGTACGAGTGCCTGTTGTGCGAATGCGCGTGCGTGTGCGATCGAGCTTCGTTCATCCCGTGCGACTGTTTGGATTGTTTGGCAGCAGCGGGGCCAGAGGCGTAAAAGCTGGATCCGTTTATAGGTCCGCCAAAAGCAGAGGAGCGTCCCGCCTGTCCGCCCGTCACGTACGGGCTGGCAATCGCAGACGCTAGTGATCCCGTAGAATGCCTATGCTTCTTTTTCTTGTGTTTTTGATCACTGCTGCGCGCTTCTTGCTCCTTCTGTCTCTTTGCCAGATCAAAAGTCGTCTTCTCGCTTTGTACAATGCGTTGCTTGCCCACATCTTCAGCCTGCTCGTCGTTCTCCTCCTCCTCCTCCTCCTCCTCCTCCTCCCCCTCCTCCTCCTCCTCATCGCTAGCAGAAGGCAACAGCCTCCGCTTTGGCGGCAGTCCCAAACCAAGTGGCGCCGCTCGCTGCTGCGAGGCGTCGCTCAGAGGTCGTTGAATGGATGTGGCAGCTAGAGGCTTGGCGCTTATGGCGTCGGCCAGGTTCCGAGGCTCTGCGACGTAAAATAGAATGTATGCGGATCGATCGCTGGCGATGCCTTGGCGGAAAGGAGGTCTCATGGGCATCACGCTCGAGTCGTTCATCTCCACCCAACGATCCCCTTTGGGTGCCTTGACCTGCGCAATGTAGTGCCCGCTATTGGGACTATTGCCGTGGTGATGAATTACAGCAAGGAGATTGTACCTCTGACTCTGTCCCTGAGCAGCTTTCGAGGCTGCACTGCCTTCCGACATGTGGCGCGGGGAAAGCACGAGCTTCTGAGGATAGTCTACGAGCTTGGACATCTTGCTTCCAAAGATGGTGAACCTCTTGAGATGCACAGTGAGCACAGTGGGCGCCTCATCTATCGACATTCGTTTGGTAGCATCTACCCTCTTCTTGCACCCTTCGCACAAATAGCGACTATTTCCCTGCGCATGTATCTGTTCCGTCCTTGTAAACGCATCGAGCGCGCTTTGCAACGTCGAGCCCCCGTTGCGAATGTCGACGCTGATGTCCAGCAGTGGATCAAAGGTATCGGAGTTGTGATGACATCTGAGACAAGTCACCCTGCTGCGCAACCTTCCGCCAAAGATCTTGTGAACAAGCGTGGTGCGATTCAACGGATCTTCTGCCTTGCTGCGAGCGAGCCGGAAATTGCGCAACAAAATCAACAAAAGCCCAAGCAGCGTCATCAGTCTCAGCGCGCGACGGACTGCAAACGCGGATGCCTACTCACAGCTTTCCCGCTGCCCTAACTAGACAAGCGGCTTGCATGGCCTCTAGCAGAAACCTCAAAAATTCGTGCGCATCCTCCTGACATCCCCTCCTAAGCGTCTTGGCGTACGACTTGAGCTTCTGATGAAATTCGGAAGGAGCAGATGTTTTGCGCTGGACAAGGATCCTACGCGCTACATCTTGCATCGCTTCCAGCGCATCGAAAGGACGCGTAGCACCTCCCAGCGGACCGCGAAGCTGTGACAAATCGTGCTCCAGTAGCGTGTATGCGAGAGGAGGAATATGCACCAAGGATTGCAAGACGGAGTTGAGGTAGCAGGTGTTGCCTTGATCCGGATGACACGGAGGTGGAGCAAGTGAGCAAACAGAACGATCCATCCAGAAGCGGCGGGCATGGACCCCCTGATGCTCACCAAAGTTGTGCAATCCTGCCCCCTCAGCACCGACGGACCCAGGCATCTTGAGAGATAACTTGTGGGCGTACAGCTCCTTTGCGCTCCCACCCAACGACCTCGAGGAAGGCGTGCCGCGGGGAGACGCATGTATGCGCTCGCTCTCCTCGTCTGAGAGCTCCGACGCTGTCCGTGAGCGCTTGCGGTTGGGCGTTGGTGATGACTGAAGAAGCGGCGGTAGAATGGAGCCAGTTCAGGCTGCAAGCCACTTTGTGGGGAGCATCCGCCAAAGAATCGACACTCACCCTCGATGGACCCGCTTCGCCATACCCTGCTGCCCCGTTTGCCCGCTTGTCATTGACCTGCCCATTGTGCACGCCATTGATAGGCGTATATTTGACAGCTCTCTGCTTGAATTCGGTAGTCTGGAAGCGTATGGGGTTGCTGAGCAGCTCTTGCAGCTCCGACTCTAGCCTTTGACGTTCAGCCGCTTCCACGACAGAAGTGAATGTCGGCTTGACGCGCTCTTCCTTGGTTTGAGTGGGAGTGTGAGTCTTTGATGGGTCCGAAGCGAGTTGCTCAAAGGGACGCTTGACAGAAGCTGGACTGCTTCGCTGAGAGGGAGGGGTCTGCAACGCCTTGAGCTTGGCGAGAGCGCTCTCGCTCGCCTTGTTGGACGTGTGCCGAGGCGTGGAGGGTCCACTGACCGCTTGACCATGTCGTGCGCCACTGCTGCTGGCTTGCAGCTGGCCTGCAAACGCCATCACACTCGTCTGACTCATCTTCGCGTGCTTGGTGCGCGCACAGATAAGCCCGAAAGAGTGTGAAGGTGTGAAGCGGTGTCGCACGATGCGCAATACTTGCGACTCCACTTTGAAAGGGACTAGACGCGTTCGTCTAAGGCAACGCTGCGCGATGCATTCGACTCGGGGGAAAGAGGACTCGAGTGGGCGCGGTTCGGCTCGGGCTGGCACTGACAATGAGGGGCTAGAGGTCTGATACTGGTTGGAGAGGGGGTATGTACTGAGTGCATTTGTAGTTGGAATGGGGCGATGGAAATGAGCAGGCGCGAGGCTTGGCTATTTGAATTTCCTCCGAGTCTTCGGATCAACCTCGAACGCGTGCATCGCGGCTCGAAGTTTTTTTTTTTTCTTTTGTGTGCTGCTTTCTTAGCGCGTTCCGCGTCGAAATGGGGTCTACAAACGATCCCGGCGGTGTACGGTAAAGCAAGTCATTCAAATTAGAATAATCTCAAGCAGGTCTCCATAGATTCAAGTTAGGTCTATTTAGATCTAATGTGGGTCTCCTTGGTCTCCTTGTGTCTACTTGGATCTAATTCAGGTCTACTTGGAACTAACTTAGTCCTCATTAGATCAATTAGATCAAATCAGGTCTGCTTAGATCCATCGCCGATCGAGCCAAAGCGTCCATATCGATCCACGACTCCACTTTGACTCTTCTCTCTCAAACACACAATTACAAATCCAAGATTCAAGAGCCACGATCAAAACTTTTCATCCAGATTTTCGCATCTCGCGGAAAGGCGCGCGCGGTGGAACGCGTTTTGCCCGCGGGGTCGCGGTGTATGATGATGCGTGCACGCGTATATCTGAAGCCCGCGGCGGCCGCCCAAGCGCGAACTTTATACCGGATTCGTGATTCACGTGATTGGTGATTGCTGAACTCGTGACTGAATCTCCATCACGCCGAGTCCCTCAACGTGTGCACACTTCGTACCTGGCCGACTCGCTCATGCGCGATCTGAAGGCACTCGAACATTCAAGTGAGAATTGACCAAGAATCTATATGCAAGTCTATGATTGAATGGTGTACACACGCGGACGTCTGGGGTTGGAACGTGCAGGGGTTGCATGAGTGGGGTGCGGACAGGTCGGCTTGAGGAGAGGGTCCTATTCGAAGCGAAAGGGGAGCAGAGCAGCCCGAGCGGAAATTCCACAGAGAGCTCGCTCTGGTCTTCGCCTCTACTTGATAGCGAGCTTGCTCCGTCTTCTAAGTGCCGGGCCATACTTTGAAAAGTAAAAAGGAACAGGAGAGACGAGGAGGCAAAGGCCTCCCAGTATGGAGCACATGTAGGGTACGCTCCACTCGAAAGCGGGCCGACCGAACAATGGGCAAAAAGCGCCAAAGGAGGATCTGGAGAGCGCAGCTGCGGCGAGTGCGGAAGCGACGTAGCTGAGGTAGCATTCGCTCACATAGACTCCCAAGCTATTGAAAGCAAAGATCAAGCCCAGTCCGAGCGGGATCTCGGCAATCATGGGCACGATCCAGTGGATGTTGGGAGTGCTGGTCCAGCCGAACATGAATAGACCAATGGCGAAACACGGCGCGGATAGGCACGTCATGCTCAGCCGCGCTTCTGGAACTGGCTTGCCTGCAGCTTGTCGTGCTCGAAGGTACCGCTTGTTGTAGTGTGCGACGACGGGAAAGGAGAGGACCATGCCGACGGCCAAGGGTAAGAAAGACAAACCGACTTCACCAGCGTTGAAACCGTGCATCTTTCCAAAGACCACCGGAAAGGCTTCCAGGTATAGAAAGATGAGACCGCTGTTGAGCGACGAGCGCGAGCGACGAAAGAGGCAAAATGTGAGCGAGCGCTCGCGTCTGATCTTTTGCTGCGGGCAAGCAAGGTGACGCGGGCGTCGGCATGCAGCTCACTATGAGAAGCCCATCCAGGCAGCGGTGTACATGACCGGAGGCTCCGTGACGAGCATGGTAAGAGGTCTGAGCATATGCGTATGAATCACATCCTTGACCTTTAGCGGTTCCTTTTCCAGCGGCGCGCGAATCAAGTCGTCGCCCGTCGTTTGGCGCAAAATGGAGGCCCTACGAACGACCAAGACGGGAACGTAGGATTCTCGCTGAAGGATCAAGCAGAGCGACCAGAATACCATAGCCTGGATACACATCAACCAAAAGATCCATCTCCAGGCATTCGCATCTGCCAAGAAGCCTCCGACCTAGAAGATGTTGGCAATTCGAGGAATGAGCCCCCAAGCGGTCCTGCCTTCGGTCCCACCTGCACGCCACACTTTCTGCACTCACAATGGGACCGAGAATGGGCCCGAGAAAGGCAGAGAATGTGTAGCTCATCATCGGAGCGACCCTCTCCCTCGGTTCAAAGACGTCGGATATCCAAGCGCCAGAATTCGATGCGGGTGCTGAGCCGCAGAGTCCAGCAAAGCTGCGAGGTAGGGATGTGTGGAAGAGTAGGAGCGGTCGGGTGCGGGGCGGGGCGGGAGACGTCGCGGCATCAGCAAGTGACGATCTTCTTCTCCCTGCCTGCCAGATCTGGCGCCCCGCCCTTTTCCCCCCGCTGGCCATCTTCGATTGCGGCTTTCGCGCCCACGAAACTTACAAGCGCATGACTATAAGCGTCTGTTTGTTTGGCGCGAGGGCGCAGCCTACGTTCCAACACGTAAAGAGTGGTAGGCTGAGCAGATTGACCATCTTTCTCCCTCTTCTTTCCGAAAGGGGCGCCCAGATGCTCGGTCCTGTGCGCAAAAGTGCGAGATGCGTCGATGTGTCAACATGTGCTCTTGCTTGTCTCGTGCTCTTGCTCGTGATCGTGATCGTGATCGTGATCGTGATCGTGATCGTGCCTTTCCCTAGCGCTTCCTCTGAGACCAAGCGAGACCGATGACTCACCAAACACCAATCCAGCAAGGTACACGCTAGTCACTGCGCTTCCTTGCAGACTAGTCATGCCCAGATCCGCAACGATCTTCTCGTATGCCCCGCTGGGTGCGCTCGCGGCAAAGCCCGTGTTGAAAAAGACAAGGGCGGCCAGTATGGTGTAGGTCCACTTTGTGCTCTTGGGCAATCGCGTGGGTAGCTGGTCCGTGGGCAGCGAAAGCATCTCGGCTCTTTGAGTCGTTGTGGATCGCTTCAAGGCTGTTGCGGAGCATGTCGTCAAGCCTGCATCATCCGAACGATGCGCCTCGCCCTCTCCTTTGCGCGATTCGAAAGCCGACAGACCCTTTTCTGTGTCTTGCTGCTGCTGCTGCTGCGCTTCTGATCCTTTGCTCTTCTCGGTGGTGGTGGAGTAGAGGGCATGGGCAGGTGAAGGTGCCCTGGTGGTCGTCTGCGACTCGTAATACGAGAAAGGAGTGTCACTTCGTCTACTTTCGCATGCCAAGGGTGAAGGAGACTTGGACACGGTGGGCGTGTCTGACGGGTGCTGGTGGACATTCGCCTCGCCATGCGCACTCGCACTCGCACTCGCGCTCGCGCTGACATGTGATGCGGGAACATTCACATTCACATTCACATTCTGCAGCATGCTGGAACGCCTTTGGCTCACTTCAGGTGTTTGTCGACCGCTTGATGGCCCATCACCTTGCGACGAACTCATGGCTGGCAAGCTTGCCAAGACTGATCGAATCGAATCGACGCCAGATGTGCGATCTAACTCGCTGTGCGTTGCTTCAAAGGATAAGCAAAGGAGGCAGGATGTCCGGAGTCAGAGTAGGGAGGAGGATGATGATGGGTGTCCGAGCATCAGTCCCTCCGCGCCAACAATCAACCAAAAAGTCTCTTCTGTCTCTGCAAGTTCCAGCTCTTGCCCCGATGACGATCGATCGAAGTCGCCGACTCTTTCGAGGAGGAAGCAAGCAAGCAACATGCGCGCTGCCACATCACGTTCACATGTACGCTAACCGTGTCAACGTTTACGGTCCATCGTAGGCAAGAGATTCCGAGGTTGCAGCTAGTGGATGCGAGATCCGTCCACAATTGGTCCACGCTTGGGTAAGGAATCGTGAATGTGAGTGCCTGGGTTGCGTATGCCAGCACGAGCACGGTGTGTAGCTAAATGCAGCGACTGATTAGTGAGTCCAAAAAGTTCCATCCATTCATGCAGCAAGCAGCCGTCGGCAAATCATCGGAGCTGCATTTGATTGTACGCTTTCAAGATGTGAGAGTCAGATGAGTCTATCAATCACGAATCACGAATGAGTCGATCTGATGTGGACGGGGTTTGTACATGAAAACAGGCAGAAGAGTTTCGAGTTTCGAGTTTCGAGTGCGGGTGGCCCGTGATACGCCGGTGCATTCACATTCGTGATTCAAAGATTCTTAAGATTCACATTCTCGATCGAGGTGCGAGTCAAAGTGCATGAAACAGCTATAGGCTTGCAGCGGCGAGTCGGCGCTAGGCTTTAGACATCAACGCCGATCAAAATCAACGGTCAAGAGTCGCGCGCGTGAGTTCTGAGTTCGGAATCTTCACATCTTGAATTAGAACCTCGAATTTGAACAACAATCAAGTGAATTTGATCTCCATCCCATCAGCCGCTGCATGCATGCATGCATGCATGCGCGTATGCACGGTGACATGTCTGCGATCTCTGCACCACGAAACTGAATTTGAATCTTGAATGTCGTCGGCATGCAATTTTGATCATGAATCGAATCTTGAATTAAATAGAATCTTGAACATCAAGAAGTCTTCAGTCATGAGTTCACAACAAATCAATCACGTCAAGGTGAGTCTCGAAGCGACCAGTCTTGAATCTTGAAATCAGCATCTGAAATCAAATGAGATCTTGGATGTCACAAATGGATGTCCTTCAGCATCTCCAGTCACACGACGACAGACTCACCACAATGTCACAAATGGATGTCCTTCAGCATCTCCAGTCACACGACGACAGCCTCAAAATTGTGGTGAGTCTGCAAGAACAACATTCCACACTCGGTGGTGAATGAACGAAGCGATCGGGACATCCATCCATCCAAGATCGTATGCATGCTCGGTGCAACCATCTCAATTTCAATCACGTGAATGGAAGAATACAAGTGTACAGATCCATCATGATAGACTCGACTCAAGACTTGCACAGCCGCTGACCGGCATCGCATATAGCCCGACATCCGGAAAGGCGGATCTACGCGTCGACGATCGATCGTTGCATCGCTGCCTGCAGCTTGATTGTGCACTTTTGCCTGACATGGGGTCACGTGAGCTCATCTTTGATCCGCGCGCGGAGCGCACGGAGCGCATCCTCCTCGTGCTGGGTTTGCTTTTTTTTTGTTCGGGGGTTCGCTAGGATGAGCATGTGCCACAGTCATGAGTCTTGAGTCTTGAGTGGTGAGTCAGGGTCCTGAGTCGCAATCTTGAATTGAGGGTGCTGGGCAGGGTCTCGTGACAAGAAAAGAGACGCTGTGACTCAAAGTTGATTCAAAGATTCAAGCTGGATTCACGATTGTGACAATCCTCATGACCTCAGACTCGATTGTCCCGCCACGTACCTCTGCGAGTCCCCGTGTCATCAGCAGGCTCCCTCCACCTTGCTGACATTACACGCACGCACGCACGCACGACTGCGATTCGGCGAGCAAAGACTCCAGACTCCCACGGGACTCACACCACATCACATTACGGTCTTGACGAACTTTTGTAGCTGTCCCATCTTTTTCGCAAGCGTTCGCCGTGTCCAGCCATGCAGCCGGCTGTGGATGCGACTGCGACTGCGACTGCGACTGCCAGCAAGAGCGCACAGCAGGCGGCGAGCCAGCCAGTGACTTCCTTGCCACCACCACCACCACCACCACTACCACCACCTACCACAGCTCACAGCCGACTGCAATCAGAGGACATCTACATCTCCTCATCCGTCCAAAGATTATCCCACGTGGCCGACTGCACCACACTGCACCTCGATGATGCAAAGGGAGAACAGACAGCCTTGCCAGTGCTCGCTTTCGCTTCGGATAGAAGAGTCGCCATTTGCTACCCTACGCCCAGTGTGAGTGATGATGGACGCTTGTTTGCAGGACGCGCGAAAACGGAAGAGTAGGGCGTGCCCTTGCAATCTGACCACTCGCTCACGCCCCCCCTGCTTGCTTGCTTGCTTGCTTGCTGCATAGGCACTATCGACGCATACACTCCTACAACGACTACCAAGCCCCATCTCCGTCCTCAAATTCGCTCACAATCCCGCTCACCAAGCCGCGCCTCTTCTTCTGGCTGGTCTGACAGATGGTCACGTGTTCATTTGGCAAGCGTGGAGGAGCAGATATGGCGATGAGAAGCTGTGCAGGTTGTCGGATCAGGAACAGCTGGTGCCTGCGCATGCTCGAGCAGTCAAATGGTCCTGCGTAGCTCGAGCAAAGAGCCACTCTCCCATCAAGGCGCTCGCTGTCCACAGACCCGCACAAGCAACAGTCAGCATCGGCAGCGCCGCTGCTGCGAGGGAGAAGGCGAAGAGCGACAGTGTAGTGCTGGTCACTGGCCACGCCGACTCTTCTTTGCGCGTATGGAGAGCAGCTCGTACAGATGCCTACGCTCCAGCTTCAGCCGAGCATTCTGATGAGCCTGCTCCGATCCAACTGGCACAAGGGCAAGCTCTGCAGCTGCAAAACGTGTCTTCGAGCTACAAAGCATCGCCTCTACCCTTGGATGCTGCGCTTGTACACGTCGATGAGAACACGGCTCTGCTCGCAGTGGCTTCCACAAGCAGCACGATCGCAATCTTTGGCTCGGTATCAGGAGAGGTGGGTTTGTGGGGTTGGGGAACAGTCTTGGGCTTCGCATCGCCCGCTTCCAGAGAGTACTGAAGCCCATTCGCCTTCGTCTCTTTTCGCAGTCTTTCGTGCCGCTGTGCGATCTTTCGGGACATACGGACTGGGTCAGATCGCTAGATTTCGTCCAACCTCGCCAGACCTCAAAGACCCTCTTGCTCGCTTCGGGAGCTCAAGACGGCTCCGTGCGTCTATGGAGATTCTGCTCCGCCGAAGACGCGGGTGCTTCCAGCTCCGAGGCTGTTGCGGAGAAGAGAGAGGCAGCAGCGCCACAGCAGCTGGACGCGTTCGATCAGTTGGCATCCAAATTGGAGAGCAATTTCAGCGCGCAGCCTAAAAGAGCTCGGGATCTGGTCTCCGCTTCGCAAAACTTTGTTTTGGGCGAGGAGAGGTGGAGAGCTAGATTGGATGCGCTCTTGGCTGCGCACGAAGGATGGGTCACTTCTGTTCGATGGGCTTCGTCGGCTCCTGTGCATGCTGGCGCGCGCGCACAATCTTCGACAGAGAGGGGGGCAGGAGCGTACGCTGCGCTCTTGTCCTCCAGCGCCGACAATAGTGCAATTCATTGGGGACCAGCTAGTGCACTTGCCAGCGCCGTCGATCAGCCTTTGGCTCGATTCGAAGCATCCGAAAGGACAGGCGAAAGCGAAGAGGACCAGTCGTGGATGCCCTTGCATCGTTTCGGAGACTTGGGCACTCAAGGTACCGTCTCTTTGGGTTTGATGGGCGCTCTTTGGCTCCCTGAGCGAGCGTTCGCTGCGAGCGCTTCGGATGACGCTCCATCGAACGGCACTTTGAGGAATAGCGGTAGCGCCAACGTGGGCAAGGATGTGATCACGTACGGATGGAACGGGTCTTTCAGACGCTACGTGGTGCGCAAGGAAGAAGAGACCCATGCGAGCGCATGGCGAAACGTGTTTGCTCCGGCTGGACATTGGCAACGCATCAATGCGGCAAAGTGGGAGCCGCAAGGCAAGTACTTTGCCACCGCTAGGTGAGGGTGGACCCCCCACGTTCTTGTTACGCGAGCAACCGAGCGATAATTTTGCGGGGCGCTGACTCTTGCTGGTTTGCTGTCAGCGACGACCGGACCACGCGCATACACGCCCGAGTGCGCATCGCACGATCCGCTCAGAAGTCACGCTCGGCTTGGCACGAAATTGGTCGACCGCAGACGCACGGCCATGCGATACGTTCCTTGGCCTGGCTGGACCGCTTCGCATTGGCTTCTGCAGCGGACGAAAAGGTGGTGCGGGTGTTTGAGAGCACGAGGGGGTTCGTGCAGAGCATTGCGAGGCTCGGATGTGCGCGAGGTGCGAAGAGGAGCAGCTCGGCCGTACTGCTCGTTCGACTGGGAGACGTCAACACGACGGATGTGTCGCGCTTGAAAGAGGCGATCGAAAAGGTCGCGCAGCTTGCGACGACTTCGCAAAAAGGCCGACTGATCATCTTGTTGAATTCGCCTTCGTTTGAAGGCCTTGCTCAAGGGAGACCCATCAAGGCGTCGTTCGAAAAGGTCGAAAGCTTGCTCAAGGGCGTTTATGCCCTGGCTTGGGCTGTGGCGGTGCAAAAGGAACGTTTGGATGCGCAGATCGATGTGCTCTTTGCGGAAGATGTGCAGGTGCGAAGGAGCCGTCGCATGGCGCTGAGCCTGTGCCAGACGGAAACGCTGCATGTTCTGGACGGTGAGTGGCGGCGCGCGCGCGGAGGTTTTTTATTTCCTTTGGGAGAGGGGGCAAATGGTGGGGGATGTTGTTGTTGACCCATTTGGGTATTCTTGCTGCTCTCACAGACCGACCCGCTCCGCAGCGCGATGACTTGTCGCTCGACTTTGCCGAGCACATGGAGCGCATTCCTGCTCCTGCTCGGCAAGGTGACCAGGAAAAAGGCGAACAATCTGGCGAAGCGCTTCACACCTTTCCGCAGTACCGCAATGTGGCGATGGGAGGGACTTTTGATCACCTGCATGTAGGGCACAAGATCTTGCTGAGCATTGCTGCGCTGCTCAGTCGAGATCGACTCATCGTGGGAATCACGGGAGACAGCATGTTGTCAAAGAAGGCCAATGCGGAATTGTTGGAGGACATCGTGGAGAGGGTGGAGAGGGTGAACGAATTCTTGAAGAGGTTCAGGTATGGACAACCGCCCTTGGAGAGGTTCGTCAGGGAACTAAAAGATGTTGCTGGACCTGCTGGGACGGAGAGGGATTTGCAAGCTGTGCTCACCACGGACGAGACGATTTCCGGAGGAGATTTCATCGACAAGATTAGAAGGGAACGCGGGCTTTGCGAGGTGCGAAGAGAAGTGATCGGTGTGATTGGCGCGCAGGGCCAGACGGATGTCAAGGGCGATGCAAAGGAGCTGGCTGCTAGCAAGATTGGAAGCACGGCCATCCGAGCTTGGTTGGCCAAGCGAAAGGACCAAGAAGATGCGACGTTGGCTAGACGTGAGACATCATCGGATGAGGAGGAGGAGCAGGACGGGGAGGAGGAGGAATTTTTGCGCTGCTGCTCTGCGACCGAGCAGGACAGACCGGTCGGGGCTAGCGTACCCCCGCTCGGTCTGTCCAATCGAGCTCTTCGATCCGTCGAAGAGGACATTCTCGAACCTCCATCAGCGTCCGGTCAGGATGTGGGCAAAGCGAGGATCTCCTTGTCCTCTGCATTTGCCCATGCTCCCACAGAGGAAGAATTGCACGCTACGACGCTCTGGCCAGAGGTGCACAAGTTGTACGGGCACGAATTGGAGTTGCTGCAGATGGACTGCGTCGAGATGGATGGGGCGAGATGGATCGCTAGCTCGGCTCAGGCAAAGAGCGTCAAGGATGCTACGGTCAGGATACATCGACACTTTGCGGCAGAGGCGCAGGGTCAGCCTTCTAATTGGCAAGAGGTGCATCGATTGGAAGGACACTCGTTGGGCGTCACGGCCATCGCATTTAGTCCCAGCAGTCCTGATGACGAACGCGCGCGATACTTGCTAACCGCGAGCAGAGATCGGACGTGGCGACTCTACGCTAGGGAAATGGTCGAGCAAAAGGCCGCCACTTGGAAATTCGTCGCCGAGTCGGGCAAAGCTCACACGAGGATCATCTATGGCGTATCGTGGGCACCGCAAGCCTTGCAGCAGCAGCAGCAGCAGCAGCATCGCGCTGGAGCCACACTGATCTTTGCCACGGCTTCGAGGGACAAGACGGTCAAGATTTGGAGGTTGAGCATGCAAACTGCCTCCGTCGAGCTCTTGCAAACTTTCAAGTTGGCTCATGCTTGTACCAGCGTCGCTTTCCACACATCTCTGATGCTGGCTGTAGGATGCGAGAATGGCGATGTGGTCCTACTGGGTCCGCTCGAAGCTCGACGTGAGAAGAGGGAAAAGGATGCGCTGGGGCCGGGTAGGGAGTGGGAGGTCAAGGGAACGCTTTGGGAACATCATGCGGATGCTGTGACGCAGCTCGCTTGGAGACCTTGCGATGAGCCTGCTCGCCACACTCTACTTTCTGCTGCTGATGACGCCGTCGTTCGCCTATCCCTCGTCTATGTAGAGTAAGCACCCTTGGTGCAACCTTGCTCGAATCAATCGTTTGGGCGTCTGAATGATTGCTCATTCGCTCGACGCGGTGTGTAACTCTAAGCCTTTATACAACCCGGAAACCCTTTTGAAGCTGAGCTTGAGGACTTGCGTCGTCTGCCGACAGTGTCGGATGAGGACTTTGCCTTGCCGGAGGGTTGGGAAAAGAAAGCCCGGTGTACCTGCACGACTTGTGTCTGGCGCAGGGTGTGATGGCTGCCTGCTGCATTTCCTCGACAAGATTCCTCATTCACTGGCCATGAATGTCGATAAGCGACGTCTTGAGAGGATGTGCAATTCTTGTCTTTCTTGTTGCCTTTGTCACGGCCAGCTATGGACCCTAGCCCAGATGCTTACCTGCACCGTGCTTGCTTGCTTGCAGAAACGTGGAGTAGAGGCCGGACGGTAGGTGTGCCACTTCTTTAGGCGCTGGAGCCTTGTTGAGAAGCTCGAGAAGAAGATTCAAAATTGACGGGAAAGCGCAGACGTAGGCAGATTGTGATGAGAGCGGGCGAGCGAGCGAGCGGGCGGGCGGAGTCCGAGTCAGTGTCAAAAGACCGTGGTGGAGCGTCCTCTCTCATCAGGTGCCCATCCTTTCATCCTCTTCATTTTTCTCAGCAGCATCGTCCTGCCTAACCCCTCTGCGAGCTCCTTGTTGCACCTCTCCAACTATCGCATCGTCTACCGGCATGGAATCATCTTGCTCTTGCCCCTGCTCCTGCTCCTGTTCTCGGTCCACTTGACTTGTACTCCCATCCTCATCCCGCACGCCTTGAGACCTGGCATGCTCCGAAACTCTCCGAACAGCTGTAGCTGCAGCCGCAGTAGCACTTCCAGCTGCGATCTTGCCTCTGCCAAGGGGCAAACCGGAAGCCTTTTTGAGCGCACGAAGCACGCCCGCTTGAGCTCTTTCTTCGTCTGTAAATTTGGGTCGACCAGGTTGCTTTTTGGTCGGAGCTATTGTTGTTGCTGCTCCTGCCCCTTCCCCTGTCCCTGCCCCTACTGCTGCTCGTGCTTCGGCGGCCGATGATGATGCTTTTTGCAAGTGGGCTACGCTGGAGCTTCCGGCCTGTTGGCGAGGCGGCGGTAAGGGTGGATTCGCTGGCCCCTCCCCCTCCTCCTCACGAGAAGACTTGAGCTCCGAGGCTGGACTGAGAAGAATGTGCGAAGTGCTGCTGGAACTGCAACGCAGCGGCGCTTCGAGATTGCTAGAGGCAGACAAGTCGATGGGTCGCACGGTTCGCGTCTTGGCTCCGCTCGGTGCTGAGATGAGCACAGCGAGGGTGTTTGTAAGCTGATCGAGTGTCCGATACGAAGCTTATGGAGGCTTATGCTTTGATGATGATGAAGAAGAAGAAGAAGAAGAAGAAGAAGAAGATGATCGCAGGACTCACGCTTCTGTACGCTAAAGAGCAACTCTGTACCCAACAGCTCGTCCCACTTGCCTACGAACAATGTTCCTCCGATGCGCACCAGCGGGGTCGACGTTTCCAGACCCTGCGAGCAGTTCGGGAAAGAGGCGGTGGAGGTGGAGGATGAGCGACGGCAGTAGACGACAAGAGGAGACGCGCAAAAGGCGGAACTTACGGTGAGGGACACCTCTCTTGCGCTCTTTAGCAACCTTCCCGCATCAGGTCCGACATCCATCACCACCAAATGCTCCTCCTCTTCGTACTCCCACTCCCACTCGTGCTCTTCATTTTGTTTCTGCTGCTCCTGCTCCTGCTCCTGCTCCTGCTCCTGCTCCTGTTCGTGCTCCTGTTCCTCATACTCGTGCACCTCGTCGTTGTCGCCTTGCTCAGCACCCTGCGTCAAGCTCTGCTGCTGCTGCTGGACTCCCTCGGGAAGGGATGAGAATGCCTCGACTCGCTTGTGAGAGGATGTGAGGAGGTGAGGAGGAGGAGGAGGGAAGGGCTTGGGCAGAGGAGCGAGGGGCATGCTTGGGCTTGCGCTCTGAACACAATCCTCGCCTCGCCTTTTGCTTTTATTCGTGCGCGTGCGATGCGCGAGTCACGTTATACCTGCAGTTGCGAGGCGAGGTGCGACGGTGAGGATGGATGGATGGATGGATGGATGGATGGATGGATGTGCGTGCTGCCTGGTGCGAATCTGAATGGACTGGGAGCAAGCTGATTGTCCGTCTGCGCTCGGCCCTTGTCGTTGCGCCTCTTGTGCTGGCAAATCGCTGATCGCTGATTGCTGATCTGATCGCTCGGCCTGAAGCGTAAATGTGGGTGCGCTATACAGCGTGCAAGGTGGTTGTGAGCGAGGAGCGGCACGGCACGACACGGCACGGGTTTGCATGCTGGGAATCACGAATCGCTGATCATCGAACTGAATCGTGAATGTGAATATTGATGTGATTCACGATTGAATGCAAATCAAGAATCAAGAATCACAATCACGAATCATGATGGCAATTCAAGATGAGCAGCTCAGCACGGACCATCAGCAGCGGAAGCACGAAGCAGCAATCTTGAATCTTGAATGTGAATCGTGAATTTGATGAATCAATTAAAAGCAGCATCGTTCGCTTGTTCGCTTGTTCGCTCGACGTGCAGCAGCCGTGCCGTGCACGTGATCTGCCGCCCGCCAGCTTTGCTTCCTGTTCACGTGATCCCCTTCTTGGACCCCCCCGCACATGCAGCATATGCATGGGCCTCAATCAGACACAGCACTCAATCACCAATCGTGAATCAAGACTTTGACTGCCTCCCAGCTCCAATCCATCCCAATCATCCTTGTCCACCGTTCCACGTCGCACATTTCATTCACGATTGTGACTCACGACTCTTGGCTCGTTCAGCAAAGATGTACTGGCCCACTGCCACTGCCCAGAGGTTGCACCTCTCTCCTTGCATCCCCACATCCGCGCCCGCCCAAGCCGATTCTTCCTCTTCCTCCTCCTCCTCCTCCGCCTCCTCCTCCTCCTCCTCCTCGTCGCACCTCATCGCGCTCGTACCATCACCCTCTCATCGCAGATTCATCAGCTCGGATGCCAGCACCATTCACTTGTGGACCACTCGTCCCGCACACTGTATAGCTGCGTTTGTGAGGACGCAGAGGAGCTTGGATCAGTATGGCCATAATGCAGGCGTCGTATGGAGGGATGAGGGCGCTTTCGCCGTTCTGGTGAGTAGCATACGCCCTCTCATCACATGGACCCTACGCTCTTTGCGGCCGTCTCTCGAATGCTTCACGCTCACACCCCCGCGTGCCGCGCATGGCGCAGACGACGACTTCCCACCTGCTGCTCTACACCATCCTTCCCCTCGGAGGCCCTCCATTCTCCTACCTCCCCTCCACAGGTCCCACCTCCAAATCCAAAGCTGGCGAATTCTACGCTCCCTCGTTGCAATCCCTCGGCAACAACTTTGCGGCGGGAGCTGGTGAGAGGACAAACGAGCTTCGCGATGCTGCAAACACGGATTGGGCTTGCGAAGCGTGCGAGATCAGGTTCAGATTGGTGCTCAGGGTAGATGCTGGCGTGAGCAGGTATGTACACAACTCATCACGTGCTCGCGTTATCCTAGCCTGCTCCTCCGTGCTCTCCTCGACTCACAATCCTCTGCCCTCACACTGCCCCCTTGACAGCTTTCAGAGCACACCCACCCACATCTTGCTCGCTACCCTTCATCCACCTTCTCTGCAATGCATTCCCTGGCCTCCCGATGATCCTTCCCATCCTCCCAATCACGATGCACCTCGAACCGCCCTCTTATCCCGTTTGGATTGGATCGTCCAGAGCTCTTCGGTTGATGGGCCCGCACGCGATGCGGAGGCGGGGCCAGAGGAGACATCGGGACGATCAGCTGCGGGTGAGCGAGCAAGCGAGCGAGCGAGCGCCGTGGCAGTAATCTCGCACTCGCTTGCATGGCAACCGAGCGAGCGCCCTTCTATCTGCTAGTCAAATGGCTCTGACTTTGGGTCTGTGCATCTCTTGCCCCCCACCCCCCACCCCCTTTATTCCTGGCAGTTCACGTCATTGCTCAGTCTTTTAGTGAGGAGCTAGCGACGCACGTGTGGATTACTTCCGACGGTCGAGCCTACCTTACCACTCTCACCTTTGACACCCGGGTGAGTTCAGACAGTTGGGCCTCGACGCCACGCGCTTGTCCCCGCTTGGCTAAACCATCGCGACTTCCATTGCGTTTTGCATCACGTCAAGACGGCGATTTGGCGCGGCAAATGTTTTCATGGGCCCATTCGATCTCGTCGAAGGTCTGCAGCTGGTAGGAGCGTCGCCTCCATGTCGGAGGAAGGGGGCGACGGATCGACGATGGATCATGAGCGGGACAAGAGTGCCCAGACTGATGTCGAACAGGCAGGAGGAGAGGAGGGGGCAGAAGAAGACGAGCCGGAGATTTCCCCGCCTATGGGTGCCCTGTCTCGCGGTACGGCTATCGGTATCAACGGTGCCTTTTCGCTCATAGCTATAGGTCTGTCTGGCGGATCGGTAGCAGTGTACACCTATCATCCCCACTCGGCAAAAGCTAGACCTTCTCACATGCTCAGCGTCAGAACGGCACTCAAGAGCACCGCTAGTTATCTCACCACGGGGCCGGTCAAGTCTTTGCAGTGGACCGAGGATGGGCATGCGCTGGCTGTTGCTTGGGAGAAGGGTTGGGCGGTGTGGAGCACGTATGGCAAGCTGATGGCTTGCAGTCTGACAGAGGGCTGGGAGAATGCGTGAGTTTGCAAATCACCCCAGGGTGATGGAATGACAAGCTGCATGGCGGCGCAGTGTCTGACGCTTGGGCAGCCTTGTACAAATCTTGCACCTGTGATGACAGCTCGCGCACATTTACGGACCACTTTATGCGGGGCGTGCAGTCTGCTTTTTGGGGCCCTGGGAGCTGCGACCTTTTCATGCTCCATGTTCCTTCTGACGATCCTACACCCACGAGTGCGTCTCAAGGGCTTGCCTTGCCTGCAAAAGAGCTCAAGATGGTCAATCCTAACAACCCTCCTCGCCCTTTGCAACTCTTCTGCCCCGCTCTTGGCGCGCACACAGGCAGGGATGGGCAATTATTTGCGCTACCCTTTGCAAAGAGCGCAATGGCTGGGCAGCACTCGCCCGATAATACGAGGTACGCCTTTGTCCAGCTCGATGATGCGTTGCTGGTCTACAGAGGTAGCGAGAGACCAGACATGAGCATCATCAATCCCGAATCGGATGTCTGGCAGCATGTCAAGGTGCGCCAAACGATACCTGCACCTCGCGAAACGCTCCTGACCCTTGGAGACACCCGTTTCGCTGCCCACGCAGATACCTCAAGCTTACATGGCGGCCAATTGGCCGATCCGATACGCTTGCATCAGCGCTGATGGGCGACTCATTGCCGTCTCTGGTCAAAGAGGGCTAGCGCACTTTAGCACGCTATCGGGACGGTGGAAAACGTACTCGAACAAATCTCAGGAGAGGGCGTTTGCAGTGCAAGGAGGTTTGCAGTGGTATCAGCACGTGCTGATCGCAGCCGTGGTGACCGAATCATCGACGTTCGAAATCCGACTGTATTCAAGGGATTCGGATTTGGAAGACGCCAGGATCTTGTTCAAGGAGCAATTGGAAGCACCTGTAGTGCTCACGTGCCTCTTTGATAATAGTCTCCTGGTATACACCCACGACAATACCTTCTTTCACTACCTCATCGATACGGAGCAGGACGATATCAGACTCAAGTTGTGCGGAAGCATCACGTTTGATGGCGTTGTTGCAGAGCCGTCTAGAGTACGAGGCATGAGCTGGATGGTTCCGCCTTCGCAGCAACGTGAGTCGTGCCTGCCGGCGAGCCGCCGCCGCCCTTGGTTCGACTATTTCTCATCCTGTGTGCGCGTCTTATTTCACAGAGTTTGGAGACCCGATGGACGACCTGACCGTGGCTACCGTCATTTTCCTCATCGACGGCAAACTCATGCTTCTGCGTCCCCGAAAGGTGAGTCGTGATCCGGCATGCTTTGTAGTCTCGACGCCGTAACGACCCAGAGTGACTAACGTGCTTCACGCGCCACTGCTCTGTCGCCTCTGTACGAATAACAGGCAGGCGAGGATCAAGACGAAGTGTCGTACGATATGCAAATCCTCGGCGATCGCATCGAGTACTACTGGACCCACTTGTCGGGTGTTGGTACACTGGAAAATTCTCTGTGGGGATACGACGGACATGGTATAAAGTTGTGGCTCGACGCGCTCACCATCGAGCAGGC
The DNA here is from genome assembly GCF_003144195.1 of Ceraceosorus guamensis. Classification (NCBI taxonomy): domain Eukaryota; kingdom Fungi; phylum Basidiomycota; class Exobasidiomycetes; order Ceraceosorales; family Ceraceosoraceae; genus Ceraceosorus; species Ceraceosorus guamensis. The sequence continues at coordinate 57,766 of NW_020290057.1, forward strand.
GGAAAGGGTGGATGAGGAAGAGGACGAGGATACGCCAGAGTACAAGACGATCGAGGAGAGCGTCTCCATGCCTCTTGATTTCTATCCGCTATGTGAGTAGTAGACCGTTGCACGACGAACAGACTCGACGCCCCTTGTAGGCTGACCGACATGACCCTCTGATGTGCTTGTCTGTAGGCGTCTTGATCGAAAAGGGCATCGTCATAGGTGTCGAGCCCGAAGTATCTCTGCGACGCTCGCTCGACTTTACAATCTTTAGAAGCAGCACCACGACTTTGCTTTTCCTTCAGCACGTCTTGCGTTGCTACCTCGCGCGCGATCAGCTCTTGGAAGCCGTGCTCTTCGCGAGTCATTACAGGGACCTGGTATACTTTGCTCATGCGTTGGAAATCTTGCTGCATGCGGTGTTGGAGGATGAAGCGGATGCGTTGCTGGAGGAGGCCGAGCAGCGCGGATCGTCGGCTCCCTCCAGCCCAACTCGGAGACGCCCCAGCATCGCACCCGCCAATGGCCTACCTGCCTCATCGAGCATGGACAGCGCGAATGTCGCAGACACGAGCAGCGGTTCGGCCATCGTTCACCCTTCCGGCACGGTGAACGGTCATGATCTTCCCAATCGCGCATTACTGCCCGTAGTGGTGGCATTCTTAGATCACTTTGACGAAGCTCTAGAAGTAGTGGTAGGCTGTGCACGCAAGACGGAAGTTGCACGTTGGTCCTACCTGTTCGACGCTGTTGGTGCGCCTCGAGATCTGTTCGAGAGCTGCGTAGCAGCAGGCGATCTCAAGACTGCTGGATCTTATCTGCTCGTCCTGCACAACTTGGAAGCACTGGAAGAGAGCACGGCGCAAGCTATACGGCTGCTGAAGCTTTCCGCTGAAGCGCAGAATTGGACCTTGTGCAGGGACCTGCTTAGATTTGCTAGGAGCATGGACGAGAGTGGACAGACGCTCAGACAGGCTGTCAACGAGGCTAGACTGCTTCCCGAGCTCAGCTCCCTGTACGCCCTTCCTACTCGGTCCGACCACGATGGCGAAGTCACGCTGTTTGTGCCGCAATCTGTGGGCGGAGCAGGAGCACCTGCGATTAGCAGGGGTGCGAGAGCAGAAAGCAACATTCCCCCTCCTCTCAACCGGGTCGTATCCGCACCCTCCCTGCTCGACGAAGCGCTCCTCGAAGAGTCAGAAGGTGGCGACTCTTTAGATGGCGCGCTTTCCTTGCGCACGCCCACAGCGTCCGCTCGACCTTCCCTCTCGCCCACCTCGCACCTCACACCTCAGCGAGCCAACTCCCTGTTCGGCGTCGCTTCGGAAGGTCCACCGATTCCTCAAGTCAACGTCAATGGACGAGTCCTGCCTTCTGTCCAGCAGCAGCAGCAGCAGATACAACGCAGCGCCAGCAGCTCCAGCATGAGTGCCAGCACCAGCAACGGTTCTACCGCGTCCGCCTCGGCGAATTTGGCAGCACCGCACAAGACGCACCGCAGTGGTCGCAATGCGACGGGAGCTGGAGCGGGCTTGGGCATGTCTTTGAGTCGAGTCGGATTGAGGAGCACGGATAGACTTTGGGATCCGAGCACCAATAGCCCAGTCACTGGCAGAAGAACATCTACATCCACAGCATCGAGCGCGAGCGCAAATAGCTCGCCATCTCGGACAGCATCGACGGATCTACCTCTCCCCTCTGCAGATGGCCAAAACGAAAGGCAGGCTATAGCTGGTCCAGAGTAGACGCTCGAGGGCATTGCAAGGTCTTTTGCAAGGAGGTCATGATATTTTATTGCACCGCTACAATGATGCGCTGATCAAATCTCCAAAGTACCTGCATGGGGCGATGAATTTGAGCGCTCTCGAGTAAGGGATTGCGTCTTTGTACGGTGCGCAGGGCGTGGCACTCACTCTTCGTACGCATTTCCGACCTCATCGATGGCATCGTGAGCCAACATGCTCCTCTTTTTGCGCTCGAACGCTTTCCTGCTCGAAGCTCGAGCGATGAGCGCAGCTCCAAAAGCTGCCAAGAGCGGTCTCCTCTCCGCCTCGATACGATCCTTGTACGGCGAGACTTGAGCCCAGGCTATGAAAGTGCCCAGCGAGCCCGAAAGAATGTCGCCTTGGCCCCCGCAGCGCTTTAGCGAACCTGGTGCATCGACGTGCAGCACTTGCCTGTGCGGATGAATCAAGCGTGCACGTACGTTCTGTGAGCTGACTTTGGCAAGAGAGCGATGGGGGGGGGGGGGGGGGGCAACACTGTCATTCGACCCACTTTCCGTTGCTTATGCGGTCCACTTTGCCCTTTTGCAAGATGGTGCAGCCGAATTGTTTGGACAGCGCAACCACCGCATCGTCCGTGTCGGGATTGGAACGATCGACGTTCTGTACAGAGGGAGCCAAGCAGACTTGAGCGAACGCCGCCTCCCCAATGCCCCAAAAGAAAGCCAACGTTTCGCAATCGTTTGCAGCTCACCAGCGCATCGCACAGTCTACCGAATTCGACGACGTTGGGCGTCAAGATGGCGTTGTTGTAGCCCATTAGCAAATTGGGCTCATTCGACAACAACCAAAGCCCGTCTGCATCCACCACGATTGGCAACTGTTGAGATTTGGCAAGCTGCGGACGGTTGGGGGGGAGATGGTGCAGGTATGCAAGTTGGCGGATGTGCATACACTCTGCATCTTTTCCACCCCACCGACTCACTTGGATGGCTATCCTGCCAGCAGTCTGCATGTGCTTGTCCCTGCCCAGTCCCGGGCCCACTACGAGGGCGTGTAGTCTTCCCAAGATGGGTCTTAGCACATCCTTGAGCTGCTCGTCGTTTCTGCGTAGCGGCAAAGGTGGAACCTGAGCAGAATGGACATGGCTAGCTGAGATGCAAAAGAGGGGGGATGTGGGCCCACCCAACGCGCTCACTTTTCTTGTCCCAGCAAAGTCATGACGATGAGATCGGGAGAGTAAGTCTTGATGACGTGACCGGCATCGGGCGAGCAGATGTTGAAGGACATGTCGCAGCCCAAGCGCATGCTGGTCATTGCAGCAAAGAAAGGAGCGCCTGAATAATCTGCGCTTCCTCCCACAATGCCCACCCTGCCTGCTTGACCCTTGTGAGCTTCCGATGTGAGGGGAGGGATGAGGTTGCGCAAGTCTGAAAGTGCGCAAGGGTCGATTGCTGCTTGACGGGAAGAGTGCGATGACATGATGGGCAGAGAGGCTTTGCTGGGGGGTCGAGAGGCGGAATGCACCAGTCTGCTGCGAGGAAGCGCGAGAGGTGCAGAAGCGCAAGCTGGAAGAGTGATGGCCAAGGTAGAGATCAGGGCAGCTTCAAGGGGAGTGCGCGTGAGAGTGCGCGTGAGGGTGAGGGTGCGGGTGTTGGTGCAGCTTCGAATCATGGACGGGTAGCCGGCAAGGTGTTATATTCGACCAACGACTCGTCCAACTCTTCCTTGTGAGTCGGTCACTGGATGATGCCGCAGCAGGTCGGTGAGTGTGCTTCGAGCCAGCGCGTCCATCACGAGTGAAGGATGTGGAATGACAACTACGCACAGTCACAGTCGTGAATGCGAGTCTGACTCGCGCTGGAGGGCACGTACAGCTAACAGTCAAGTACCATCGCGAGCTTGGTCACCGTTCAGGGCCACGTCTGTCGGTCGGCCACATGTGGAGGGGTTGTACGTTCATCAACCGGGTCAACAGCGCATCACGTGACCTGCTAGGAATTAAAGGTAGGGAAATCACCACGCTTGAGACTGTCGTGAGTTTCAAGTCAGGAAAGACCTTGATGGTAAGTCGTTATGAGTACTGCACCTTGCACTCTCGCATGCGAAACGGACCCGCTCTATCTATCACCGTGGCTGGTGGGTGGGTATCATGCCGTGACAAAGGTGAGACAAGGGTTCGCGAGGACGACGATGCATTTGGCGATCCAGCCTGACACTCTGCGGACGCCGCTCAAAGACTCTCTACCCCTCTAGGCTCGTACGGCAAGCCAAGCATGAGGACGCTGGCCCCAACGAACAGGCTAGCCGAGACGAAAACGGGTGTAGTGGGAGAAGCGTCCGACCCGTAGGCAGCGATGAGCGGTCCGGTTATGCCAAAGATTCGCTGCACACCCATGGCCAATCCATCTCCCGTGCCGCGCGAATGGGTGGGAAAGACTTCGTAGGTGATGGCGTAGAGGATGCCGTACATCGCATTTTGAGACAGGCTGGCGCCGCAATTCCAACCTAATACGGCGCTGGGCGTACGAGCAGATGTGAAGCCGAACAAGCAGGCCCTACGAAGCATTCGTCCATGACGAGGGCGCCTGACGTCAGCGTCGTGCTGGTCTCAACTTGGCTCGTGATCAGCTCTTCGAGCAACTTTTCTGCACTCACCCAGTGAGCAACGTGAAGAATGCCATGGCAAAGCGTCTACCGAGATAGGGTAGCTCTACTGCGCCCGTGGCGATGATGCTACCTGGAATGCCCATGGCAGCGATGATGACAAGATCCCTGTACTGCTCCGCTTGGCTTTGTACTGGTGAAGAGGCGCTTCCCCCAACGGAGGAGATGTACAGGGCGATGAAGGCATTGTACAGCGCTGCAAGGTTGTGTGTGCGCGCGCTCTCCAGTACGTCAGTGCATGTCGAAATGAACCTCGGCCCTTCGAAGAAAGCCGATCGCACTCACGGTAAGCACATCCGATCAAACCCCAGCTAGCGCATATGAGCGTCGTGTTGAGAGTCATTCTGGGTGAGTGGAACAGGCTCTTGAAGCTGGCCGCATCGTATTGCGAAGCGCTCCGCTTCAGCTCCCTCTTCACCTCTGCTTTCCATCTCTGCAGGCGTAGTGCGAAACTTGTTGTCCGGTGCCTCACACGCATCTCTTTGTCGCGGGTAGAGGCCTGCCGAAGTGCTGCCTGATCGGTGGAGTTTGGAAAAGCAGCAGCAGTAGTGCGATGTGCTGGTGCGTCGGTACCCGCATCGGACCTGGTCTCTACGCCAATTGGGTCCTTTTCGTCTGGAGGGGAAGCGTCGACTCGATCGGCGGAAGAGGCAGTAGCGTGCTTTTCTGCATCCATTTCCGTGCCTGTGCCCGCGCTATTGAGATCCTGCTCTTCGCACCTGGCCAAACTGTCGAGTGTGAGCGAGTGAGGCCTGCCGTTGGCGTGTGCGATGAAATCCAGCACTCTGATGGCTTCTGCATCTCTTCCCTTGACGATCAGAAACTTTGGCGATTCGGGGATGGGGTAGATGAAGAAGCGCACAACCCACAGCTTTGAGTAGATGCAGAGCGAGAGTGAGCAGCAGGCAGAGCGAGCGAGCGAGCGAGCGAGCGAGTGCCTGCATTCGCTTTGATGGCGGATTCAAGATGCTCACGAGGAGAGTGACGCCTCCGACAGTGAACCAGGAGTACCTCCAGCCCATGTTCTCTGAGCGCGGACAGGGCAGCTCGGAGCATCTAAAGTTGGTGATGAAGGCCTGCAGATGTGGGGCAGAAGCGAAGCGGTGTGAGAGCACTGCAATCGACGTTGCGAGGGACGAGCGTACGCACCCAACCAATCAGGGCAGCAAAGAGCTGGCCAGCGCACCAAAAAGCGCTGAGGGCGGTGAGGATGTACTGCTTGTCGCCAGGCAGGAATTCGATGAGCATAGCGCCATCGACGGGCAAATTTCCGCCGATGCCGAAACCCGCAAGGGCGAGCAGCACGGCCAACACTGCAAAGGATGGAGCGAATCCCACGACCAACATGAACACCGAGCCTAGAAACAGCGTCGTCTGCGTAGTGGGCACGGAGGATGAGGAATGAGAACATCAGCATATGCAAGCACGCGTGTCCCTTTGCCTGCTCCTGCTCCTGCTCCTGCTCCTGCTCCTGCTCCTGCTCCTGCCACTTCCACTGCCACTGTTCACCTCACCTGCCAAGCCAATTTCCGACCGACGACATCGGAGCCAAAGCCCCAAAAGAAGGCGCCGAATAGCAGACCGACATAGAGCGCCAGCGTCAAGAACTGCACGTGGCCTGGCTGGAATTCCAACTTGACTTGAGGCAGCGACATGGACAGCGACTGAAAGATGATCTGCGTGGGACAGAAAGGGGGGGGGAGGGAGGGGGACCGCAATCGCAATGGCAATCATGAATGCGCATGCAAAGCAAGGAGATCGATCAGCATACAAGCCCGCTTCCCCTCGCTCACACCCACGCCCACACCCACCACCTCACCGCTCGCGTGGGCCCCACACCGTCGCTGGCACTCACATTGTCAACTGCCCAACCGCATCCGCTCAACAGCACCATCCACATTTGGAATCTGCCAAAACCCATCTGCGTGATATTTCTATTCACCAACAGCATCTTCCTCTGTATCACATCGTCCAAGCCCGAGTCCAATGCCAGCATGCGCTCACGCTTGTCCAACGAGGGCGGCGCTACAGTAGCTGAGTGAGAGCGCATCGACGTCTTGGAATGGCTGCGCGAAGGAAAGGGATTGGAAGGCGGGGTGCTGCTGACTGTGGTCGCTGCTGCTGCTGCTGACACGCCTAGATCCTGCTCTCGCTGCGTTGGAGACCTGCTGCTGCTACTGCCTGAGGGCGCATCGTCTGGATGTGCCGGTGTGCTCATCTCGCGGAGGAGACAGGATTTGAGGGCTGGTGGAGCGTTGTTGTTGCGACTTGTGAATGGGAATGAAGTGGATGCGCGGGGGGGCGGGGCGATGGGCGATTGGCGTGCAGGATGAAGATGCAAGCAGCACAATCGATATGGAGAATGACGAATGTGTGAGTGTGAACACGTGAATAATCAATCTCATGCGCTTGCCGATGTGATGTGCCCGCCGGTACATGTGTGCGCATTCACGATTGCGATTCACCATTTGATTCAAGATTGCCCACCGCTCCAGCGTCTTCCTGCCCTGCCATGCCCTGCCCTGCCCTGCCCTGCCCATCTCCCCGGCAAATCCCTTTCTACTCATGGCTCGCGACTGCGCAACGAGTGGAAGACTCCTCACATTACTCACAACAACTCGTGAATCGAAAATGTACGATGCGGTGCGGGCATAGCCGCATTCGCACACAACAAGTGAAGCGAAAGTCTCGCGTTGATTTGATTTTGTTTAGCTTCTTCTTGGCTCTTTCACACGTCACAGCAGCCGCCGCCCCTCTCTCTCTGCGCGTCTGACTTTGAAAGCGCTTTTGCCGAGCATGATCACGTGTCCGTACACTCACTCGTACGAGAGAGTCGCCTGTGGCAGCAATCGTGAATCTTGCATCACGTGAATGGAGACATTTTTGATCCTTGATTCAAGATTCAAGATTCGATTCTGGATTCCACATTCGTGATTCAAGATTCCAAATATTCTTGATTTGCGCAGGCGGGGGCACGCACGCACGCATCTCATCTACCAATTGGCAGGACATTCACATTCACATTCACAATCAAGAATTTGAATCATTCGCAAGCCAACTCCATCTCAAACAACCCACATTTCGCCTCTTGCTTTCCCGCTTCTTGTTCCTTCACTTTGCTCTGCCTGCGCCCAACACCACCCACCTGAGCATCCGAGGCGAGGCAGGTAGAGGCCACTCATCTCCTGCGCACATCCACACCGCGCTTGAATCACTCTGCAGCCCTTCTTTCAACATGCCGTCCCTCACCACCACAAACCCTCTGCCATCGCCCACGTCCAGCAATGCACTCCACGCCATGCAGCACAAGCGAACCAAAAGGCGCAAGGATGTCACTGCTGCTGTTGCTGCTGCTGCTGCTGCTGCTGCTCCTTCTGCAAAGTCTCAAGCGCAGCAAGCTGCAACCGCTCCTCCCGCTGCTCGCCCCCGCCCCCGCCCTCGTGCTACCAAACGCACACCGCTGTTCACACCATTTCGAGCATTGGGCTACGTCACGAACCACGTCCCATCGCACCTGCAAGTGCGCGTAGGTGGCAAAGATGCTGCATCCGCAGATGTCAACATACTCACCTGTCTAGGAGACACGTGGGCGCTGTGGGATCTCAAGCAGACCACCCTGCTCTTTGTCGCATCACCGCCCTTGCCCGTGCACATCGCCGACTTGGCCATTGCGGAGAATAACAAGCAGTTTGGAGTGTTGGCAGTCGCTGGCAACGAGATCATCGCCTACCATCGGAGCAAAGCCGTCAAATCTTTTGTGGCGCTGGACGAGACCTCTTGCGCACACACACTCCGCAGCTGCATCGTCTACGGCGACACCCTCCTCGCCCTCTCCTCCGATGGCTCGCGAGTCTTTGGCTGGAACCTGCTCCAACACCAACGCATCTCTGCCGCTGCCCTCGAACATGTCCATCATGCTTCCTTCGCCCTACCTCTGCTACCTCTGGTGGAGCCCAACACGTCGCTGAAGCTGCCATCCGACTTTGCTGCCAGCGTCATCCTTCACCCTGCCACCTACGTCGACAAAATCCTGCTCGGAAGCGCTTCTGGCGACGTGGCCCTCTACAATGTCCGCACAGGCACCCTGCTCCACATCTTTCCCAGCACGGCGCTACTACACGCAGTGGGTGGTCTGGGCGCACAAGATGCAATGCCATCCGCTCCTGCCGTCGTCGATCTGGCTCAGTCACCAGCATTGGATGTGGTCGCCGTTGCATGGTCCAATGGCCTGGTGTTGATTCACGACATCAAACACGACGAGTCCTTGATGCGCTTGTCTGTCGAGTCGACGCTGTCTCGAGGCTGCCTTGCTTTCAGGTCAGATGGCTCGCAAGGTGGGAACACGCTTGCGGTCGGAAGCGCAGCGGGTGATGTGCACCTCTTCGACTTGGCTGCAGCTCCGTCCGTCAACATCGAGCCTCTCAGCAACGGTGATGGCGAAGCTGCAAATGGTCAACCCACAGCACGGCCAGTGCCCTTGATTCACACGCTCAGGGGAGCGCATGCAAGCGCCATCTCAAGCATCCGTTTTTTGCCCGGCAACCCTTTGCTCATTACGACTGGATCTGACAATGCCATTCGTCAGTGGTTCTTTGAGCCCTTGACTGGCCCCGGCGTCGTCAAGATTCCGGGCCAAGCTGTGCCCACTTCTCCCATCCCCAGGTTGCTGAAATCCAGAGAGGGCCATTTCAAACCTCCCCACCTGATCAAATTTTACGGGGAGGAAGGCAGGGACATATTGAGCGCTGCAGAGGACAGAAGTCTTAGGCTCGTCAGCGTGGTCAGAGACTCGAGGAGTGCCGAGCTCAGTCAAGGTGCGTAAAAAAAGGGCGCCACCAGGTGTTAGCGTAGGCGATGAAGGCTTACTCTCGTCACACCAATGCATTCCTCTCAAGGTCCGCTGCTTTCGCGTGCTGCCCAGCTGTCTGTCGCGCCACATACTCTGAAGCTGTCCCGCACATCGTCGCTCGCCTTTAGCACCACGAGGGCTCGGGATTGGGACAATGTCCTCTCGGTTCACGCCGGCAGTAAAACTGCGCACCGATGGTCGACGCTGAACAGGCGCCTGAATAACCGCGCTTTCTCTTCCCAGTCGACTACAGACACGACCTGCTGTGCGGTGTCCGTGTGCGGCAACTTTGGATTCGTCGGCGATTCGAACGGCTTCGTGAGGGCATTCAACATGCAGAGCGGGGTGCTCAGGAGAAGCTACGAGGACGCTTCTCGTGCTCGCAATCACACTCGTGTCCGGCCAACGTCAAATGCGACAGAACGATCGCCGGTCACAGGCATCATCAGCGATGCGGTGAATAGCATCGTGGCAGTTGCCAAGCTGAACGGCACGCTCTCGGTAAGTGTCAAGCGGAAAGTCTTCTGCAATTTCGTTCCCCACGCTAAAGGTGCTCCTCCTGCAGATCTACGACTTTCACACCACCGAAAGACTGAGCCACCTGAACCTGGGCAGTGCCATCGCTTCGATGAAGATGGATCGTACCACGGGCCTCGTAGCCACCTCGCACGACGACTTGTCCATCAGATTGCTCGATCTTTCGACTCGCAAAGTGGTCAGACATTTTACGTCATTCAAGGGCCGCATCTTGGACATGGACATTTCCACGGACGGGAGATGGCTGATAGTCTCTAGCCTGGACGGACTGGTGCGCACTTTTGACATTCCTTCTGCTCGCTTGATAGACGCTTTCAGACCCGAAAAGGTCGTGACCAGCTTGAGTTTCAGTCCTACTGGAGAGTTCCTTGCAACTTCTCACGTCGCTCAGCTGGGCATCTATCTCTGGAGCAACAGGACTCTGTTCAGCAATGTGCCTGTAAGGGCGCTTGACGAGGAAGACGTCTGGAAGGACTTCGAAGACGACGCTGGACAAGTCGACAGTGTTGCTTTGCCGGGCATGGTTGGAGAGGAGGACACCGATGCGGCGCACGACTCGGCTCTCGACAGCTCGGAAGACGAAGACGAGGTTCGTCGCGTGTACACCAGTCCAGCCCAGATTTTTGGGGCGAATGAGGACAAGGACATGCCACTGGTCACACTCACCACCATGCCTCGCAGCAGATGGATGACGCTGCTGAATCTCGACATGATCAAAGCGCGCAATAAACCCATAGAACCACCCAAGAAGCCAGAGAAAGTTCCATTCTTCCTTCCGCAGGTGGCCGGCACAGAGATTGCCTTTGATGCAAGTGCAACACCGAGCGAAGCGAGAGAGGTGCAGAGCGCTAGAAGGCTGCCATTTGCCGACGAGCTGGCTTCCGTTGGCATCGACAACGATTTCGTGCGGCGCCTGAAGAGAGCGCGAGAAACGTCGGACTGTGAGTGAAGCACCGGCGCTTGACCATGTTGTGTTTCAAAAGACGCTTGCTGAACTTTTCAAGGGCTAATGTGCTATGCTCAACAGTCAATGCTCTGTTCTTGTACCTGCACACCCTTTCAGCTCCGGCTTTGGATTTGGAGCTGCGATCTTTAGGTGGCCCAGCCCAGCTCACGCTTTTCATCGAAGCGCTTACGGCCAGGTTGGAACAGCATCTCGACTACGAAGCTGTTCAAGCTATGCTAGCCGTGTTCTGTCGCGTGCACACGGAAGAACTCATGCAGCATGGCGTCATTGTAGACGAGAAGCTTGCAGAGCGTCGACCTCCGTCCCACTCGTCTGATAGAAGAGCAGCACAGGCGACCGAATACCTTTCACTCGACGATTCTGCCGAGGCTGCGCTGGACGAACCTGCGACGAATGTCGAACAAGGGAAAGCGCTGACTGAGGCGGTCAGGAGATTGCTGGCGACACAGCATGCTGCCAATCAGCGGGTGGTGCAATTGTTGGATTACTGCTTAGGCAGCTTGTCGTTCGTTAGAGATGTACCCCTCGTGTAGGGCCGGTCTGCAAGTCGTTTCATCCAGCCACACCCCTCATCCCCTGGTCACATTTGTATTTCCTGCTTTCGCCTTCACGACGGACAACCACATGCTAAGACAGAGCTGCTGTTCAGCCAACGGCCGAATTCCAAAGAGGCCTTCGTTGGGTGTGATGTGGTGATGCTTGTCGACGCAATTTTTGGCGTGCGCTCGACGCGTGTCCACGTGACGCGCGATTTCACGGGCGAAGCGCGCCGTGACGCGCTCCGCTCGATCGAGCCAGTCGAGTGCCCGCGCGGAAGAAAGGAATCGGATCTTGTGATTCATTCAAGATTCATGATTCACGATCGTGAATCTTTCACAGCAGCGAGGGTGTAAGCGTATCCTTCTTGCCTCACGATGCTTGATTCAGATTCGCGACTCGCGACGGCAGCATCTCCTCCCACGCGCTACGTTCGAGATTGTCGAGATTCAGATTGTCGAGAGTCTCTGTAGGCTCTGCCTCAAGTCACACCCGCTCTCTTCGATTGGCTCCGCCTCGCTTGACTCGGCCAACGTGCCACCCAGGCAGCGCTCATGACGGTGGGAATGTCAGGAGAGGCAAGGGACGATGGTCGACTGTTGGATTTGTTGGACTTGACGATTCCTCCTCTGGATGCCTCGGAGCGCATCTCATGGTATCAAGATGATCAGGCGCTCGTCTCGCTCCAAAGCGTCCAGCGATGGCTGCATCGATTCGAGAAGCAGACGGATTCCTCTCAGCCTGGACCCTCGCACCGACCATCTCAGCTTGGCATTATGGAACGTGGCAGCGTAATATTGGCAATGGCGCGATATCTGGGCCCTCGTCCTGCCGGTGCGGAGGGATGGGATACGCAAGCGTGCAGGAACGTTGCTCGAGGTGAGTATCGGTCTGTGCTTGCTCGTCATCGCATCGTCAAATGGTTTTGACGTCGTCGGATGCTTCGCGGCTGTTAGAGGTGCTGAGATGCAAGAGCCTGGCAATGTCACCGGGCGTGGGCAACGCTACTGATGAGCGCGCAGAGACGGGGCTCAGCTCTCTCGAATCCTTCACGACTCTCGTATGCCCTCGAGACGTCGTGCTGGTGCTGCTGCAAGAGCTGCCTCAACTTTTGCCCAGCCCTCGAGGCATCACTCCTGCCGGACGTGCGGCAAATATAACAAGCAATGCTCCGGTAGTAGGCTCCGACGACTTTTACGAGGAGCCACGCATCACCATCAACAATCACGCCAATCATCGAGTGCGCGGCTTGGCGCTGGGCGTGGGCGGCATCGTTTGGATCATGGCGCACGCCGTCATTGCTGCGTGCACGAGTGGCAGTGGCGCGATGGCTCAATCGCCTCGCGGGCACGCTACTGCACCTCCAGATGACTATAGCGCCACTTTCGCCCCATCCCTCCTGCCAGCTCTCTTGGCTCTCATAGGGGCACCTCAGCCCGCCAGCAGGCTATCTGGCCTACATGTCCTGCACGAGCTTCTACAATCGCTTCCAGCTGTCGTCGCCCATCTACAAAGATCCGGTCTGCTTTCGCTGGTGCAGGAGCATCTCGACAATAGCATGACCTACCTCTCCGAGCCGCTCGGCGCCGCTCTCTTGTTCAAAGCAGTGGAAGTCATGGCGATGCTGCCAGGGTGCCCAGAAAGCCAAGATTGGGCGGCAGAAGCGGCATTCGAGAGGATCCAGAGAGCTTGGGCGTACGCTCCCACCTCGTTGTCGGATCCCGATAATGCCGGAGGCGCTGGTCCCGAGCTACCACCTGGCATGCCGATGGACGGCAAAGAGCAAGCAGATGTGCTGTGCGCGACCATGGAAGCGCTTCACTTGCTTCTCGTGCCCGACAATGCTGCCCGACGCCAACATCTCGAAGTCGGATCAATCGCAAAAAGCCTTGGATCGAGCCTGGAGTTCCTGAGCGTGCAATTGTGCTTCGAACCAAGCTTTGCAGGGGCAGATGCGGGTTGCGCAAGCTTGAAGACTAGCCATCGAACTCGAACGCAATTGGCGAGAGCAACTTTCGCGGCTCGTGCTATTCGTCAGATCTATGCAAGGACCAGCCAGAGTGGCTCCGATGGGGCTGTCGCCGAAGCAAGCGGGCGACCAATTCCATCGCCACCGGGTCTGGCAGTGTGGAGCCCTCGCGTGTTGACCAGTGCAGCGCGGTGTTGGGTCTGTTTGAGCGAGCTGGGTTGGGATCGAAAGCAGTCAATAGCGAATGGCGTTGCGCTTCATGAGTCGGGCGCGGAGGTGCAACAAGTTTGCGAGCTTCGTGAAGCTCTTGCTGCACTCGTCACCCAGCTGCGAGCCTCAGAACCCGAATGGTCGAGCAGGGTGAGCACAAGCTCTGACACGAGCGCTACACACCGTTCACGAAGCGCTGACTTGCTTGGCGCGATGCTATTTGTAATCTTCAAGTGTGTGCAGAGGTTGCTTGCCATCGCACCAGAGTGTGCCAACCTCTTTGCGTAGCACCCGCAATGCGTGTTTAGTAGCGTTGAAGGCTCGCTCTCAGAAAATTGACGCAAGAAAGAACAATCCGTGTCGCCTCGCTAATGGCCAGGCGTAGAAGCTGGAGTGGATGGGTCATGCCATTCGTCGTAGTGTTCGCGTAGGGTACAGTTTAGCAAGGAGGTCGCAGTGGAAATCGGGAGACCACTTTGTGGGACGTGGACGCTTGCACAAAAATCGCTCGTACATGATGTCTGCAAGGCTCAGGTGAGCGACTAGAGGTTCTGAAAGAGGAATGATTCCCGATGTACAATAGCTGGCGAGCGTTGTGAGTCATCAAAGTGCAAAGTCGTATTCGGCAATAGCTGGGTTGTAACTTGCGGAACAATACCCACCGAATTAGCGAATGTTTCCATTGCGTGAGGCAATGCGAGTGGTGCCGCACCTTGAGGCGTCGCATGACCACTGTAGCTGACTCTTGCCCCCGTATCTGACCTGAAATTGGTTCCACGTATTTTCCATGGCTTGCGCACCTGCATTTTCACATCCAGGAAATGGATCATCTCGTGATTGAATGGCTTGTACGACGTTGACGATTTGCTTGAGACGTGTGACCCTGTTCCATTCACTACGCAAGCCATGTGTGCCAACGTTGCAGCTCGCAAAATGTACGCTCGCGCCGCCGTCTCACCTTCCTCCACTCAGCACTCACAGTCACACACGTTGCAAGCACTCTTCGACAAGGTCTTAATCACCATTGTTGCTTGCTGTCGAGAGCAAGCACCAATGCGGTATCCTTTCAAGCGCCGCCGAGACCAGGAGGCACGAGTCAAAGAGGGCCAAGTTGTACGCACGCACACCCTCTATGAGCAGTCGACGTATGCCAAAACAAGCAAAGAGAATCATCGGGCCCTGCAGATGGCAACCTGAGACCTGAATTGTAGATTGATGATCACCCAAGACAGGGGGCCATGCGCTCGATCACACATACACACACACAAACAGACAAACAAACAAACACACACAAACACACACCATTAGACTTGATGGCAAACCCAACCTCCCGTGCAACGCACGCAGGATGTTGAAGATCAGGTGACCTTGAGGGGCAATAAATGACGGGCAGAGCAAAGGGGCCTCAATGGACCAAAGAAATACAGTCCGACGCTAGCCAGCGCCAGTGCGCGCGAGGGCTAGCCAAACGAACAAGTAGCAAGACACAAGCTGCAATCATGGTTGGCCTGTGCAAGACCGGCTCTCCCCCAATTGATTCAAAAGTCATGCTTGATTGTCAAGGGTGACACAGAAGACTATTGTCTGGAGCAAAATTGGAAAAGATTCAATATCTGCGGACCGACAGCTGCCAACTCTGCCCCGGGTGGCTTGCATCACCAATTTGCTCTAGGAGCAGATCACTTGGCAGTGCGAGAGCCTTTTCTTGCAATGGGCGTCCAGAGTGGAGATTGGCAACCACAGGAGCGTTGAGCAGATGTAGTTGCAATGCTCGACAGTCATTACAAGTCCATCCAGATGGCAACTGGACGCACAAACATCATGGCACCATCTGCCAAGGAGCAATTGCACAGAATGGCAGCAAGTGCAAGTGCAGGTGCGTCCAGCATCATCTTTATGAAGGACATTACTTGTGAAGACTGTTGGGGGCATGACAACAACTTTGGTCTCTCTGGTCTGGGTTGTGGACCTGGTCCTGCCTTCTTCCAGAGGTTGCTGGCTTTGCACGACTACCATGAGGTTGCCTCTGTCATCACTGATGGTGTCCACAGAATGC